>NW_004797471.1:367203-368562 GCF_000002075.1 Aplysia californica | reverse complement strand
TGGGGTAAGTAAGTGTTTAAACGGCGCTCGCAACTGTATAGAGCTACGGTCATTTGAGCGCGCGGGACACACCCAACCATTTTCAGTTGGTAGAAAATTTCTAATTTTGACTAGGTGGCGCCGAAGCCTACTCATCGATTTTGTACAACCAAAGGATCCTTAACGTGCGCAATTTACACACGGGACCTCCGAGATTTTTCGCCCTTGTCCGAGGAGGCTAGGTACTAGGTGTAGACCTTACCTACCATAAGATCCGGGGTGTGACTGAAAGACAGCAGTAAGGGGGCCAAGGAAATGCAGTAGAAGTAGAAAGGGTGCAGAAAGGGTCAAAAACCCAGAGGAGGCGGGCAAATGAGGTGAGAGTGGAGACGAAAGCAGACGACAGAACATTATTAGAGAGCAGGAAAGGATGTGAAAGTGAAAGGAGAAAATTTGAGAGAATAAAATGTTCCGCAGCTACTTGGATTCGATCCCGGGACCTTTCGGATGAGAGGCGAACACCGTAACCTCAAGGCCACGAGAGCCCTCTAGTGTTTTATCCACGTATGATGCGCAACATAGCCTGTACTAACTAAACAGTTTATTTTATTACAGTACAGTCACCCAGAGAAAAACTTCATCTCAAAACATTTCGTCACCAAAGAACATTTCAGTCACCCTCCTTTCCAACACAATCGCTTGCCCAGCCTACACCCAAGTTATATATTAGACTGTGGACAGTTGGATGGGTTAACAATCTCCTCAATCACTCCTTTTTCTGCATGAAGGGCAGTCCAGCAAAATTATAATTATTCCTTCTGTCTCAATTTGTCTTAATGCAGCTGTGTAGGAAGGGAATACAGTGTTTAGTTTTCAGCCGATCCAAGTGTGCGTTTAGAGGAAGTAATCGTGATCTAAATTATGATAGTAATGATAGTAAAGTTTTAAAAACTCGTTTATGGCGAAAGCGTGTGTTTGACCGGAGCACGCATTTGAAGGACGTGCGTTTAAGGGGAGACTACTGTACTGTAACTGTTCTGTCGGCTGTGGGTTTGAACTAGAGAATCGGCACTGTACATGACATTAGTAGTTCATTTAATGTGGAGATACCAAATGGGTTTTTGAATGGATGGGTCTAAATCTGAACTTTTTGGCAGGAGCTTGCCGGAGTGCAAGGGTCTTGTAATACAAGTGAACCAGGGTTCAAACACGAATAAACACGAACGATAAGATAAAAAGGTTAGACAACGTCCTTTTTTATTGTAAACAGAAAAGGGTTGTTATTGCTCTGCATGATACGTTATGTGTAATGGAAGACGAATGATGAAAGTTGAGTTATGTTTTTATAGATGTGTGTGTGTGTGTGTGTGTGTGTGTACA
>NW_004797471.1:362219-364179 GCF_000002075.1 Aplysia californica | reverse complement strand
TTGTTATTATCATAATTATTATTATTATTATTATTGTTATTATTATTATTTTTATAGTAGTTTTTATTAGTATCATAACGATTATTATCATATTGTTATTGGTGGTGGTGATGACAATTACTGTTATAATACATGTTCTTGTCAACCACGGTATAATGACTGTTATTATATTAGCCTTCATTGTAACTTTCCTAAGGGTCTACTACTACTTACTAACAACATTGCAAACAACGAGATAATGCTGACAGAAAGATTTATTATAACTGCAAAAATAACAATAATTAAAATGATAGGCCCTATTTTTATAGTAATAGTGATACTACTGCTAGTACAGGAAATCTATTATAATGAATAGCAAGGATAAAAATGAACGGTTGTGATGTTATATAGCCTAATCGTTCACTTTTTCTCCTCTAAGAAATAGAAGGCCAGGAGGATAAAATACACATTCACAGAAAGAGTGACAAAGAACGGTTGGCATCAGCTGCCAACGACCTTCCTAAGAATATGACTTGTGAAACAAAGAAAAGTCACAAAACACAGATATGTAGGCTTAACGAAAAGTCACAAAACACAGATATGTAGGCCTAGTCTATGGCATGTTCTTGGACGATCCGGCAATCTAATAATCCAGTTCCGAATTTTATGGGCTTAAAGGGGGGGGGGGTGTTTATCAGTGCTGAAATTAGATCTAAATCTAGCCGTTTCCAAGAACCAATTATTAAATGTCTTCTTGTGAAATTTTTGGTGTGATATTAGTCGTACTTATAGTAATACAACATGGCTGTGTTTCTTTATTTTAAAAACAAAACAAACTAAACAATTTAAAGCAAAAATTATGATGAACATACTATGAAATTATGATGTTGGAATTTATATATTATTATACTCACCGTCTCGAACTTTCATCCCGATTTGCAGCTGGTTTGTGAGTGCCACAGGTTTCAAGAAAGACGACCATGATGACAGTCAATAGTTTACTTGCTGATTTTCTCAGGCTCTGGGAGAAGTTGGTCCTTGATTACAGCGTGAAGCTGTGTCTGTGTCCTGTTCTGTAAAGTGCTTGGTGAAGACACGAGACCGTCTTCTGTTTTCTCAACTAACCACGTTAGTGTCGTTAGTGGCCTTTGTTGAACATCACGTTTTGAAACTATAGAGGTAGACCAGCAAGTTCGTCGTCGATGTTTTGAAGAACTTGCAAGTAAATGTTGATTTTGTTATACGTTTAGTATAACGTCCCACGCATGTTTGCATTACCGGAGGGGTCTGCTGGAGAATAACGTCTTGCTCGAGTCGGTAACACTAACACGACAACAATGATGACGTCAGTTGGGTTAAGCTGTAATCCACAAGCGTGTGAAACTTTGAAGAAGTCAAAACTGTTAAAATGTTACTACTGTTCTTTAGACACAAGGGCTTGCTTTGTGAGACGGAAGAAATCAGTGGCTCTATCGTCTGACGTACGGGTGGAGGAAACCAGCCGGCGAATGCGAGAAACCCCGTACCGATCAGCTGTTTTACAGTGTGTGTTTGACAGCCTCCTACGTCACTTTGCGTGGTTTACACAAGCCTTGCGGTCGGCTCCTGAACAGCGATTGGTCGATCCCGTCTGAGCAATCTGTTGCGTCACTTTCGGCCTGGGAGCCAGGAGGGCTTGGCCTGGGGAAGAGAGGGGTCACTCGTGGTTTGAGAGCTTATCGTGTGGTGGCCAGTGAACGTGTTCTTTGTGTCTGACCGGGCGTCACTCATGGTGCGTTCGCGGTCTGTTCAGCAGATGGGGATCGTCATTCGGACAAGGCGCGATTGTTGGAAAGTGGAAAGAAAATGAATTGAAATCGAGGGGGAGAGGGGTAATATGAGGGAAGGGGTGGGGAAAGGAAATGAAGAGAAAGAGAGAAATTGGAAAGGAGGGAGAGAGGTATGTTATGGGGGAAGGGGTGTCGAAGTGAAGTAGAGGTGG
>NW_004797471.1:359603-361562 GCF_000002075.1 Aplysia californica | reverse complement strand
GAGGAGGAGGAGGAGGAGGAGGAGGAGGAGGAGGAGGAGGAGGAGGAGGAGGAAGAAGAAGAAGAAGAAGAAGAAGAAGAAGAAGAAGAAGAAGAAGAAGAAGAAGAAGAAGAAGAAGAGGAGGGGGAGGAGGAGGAGGAGGAGGAGGAGGAGGAGGAGGAGGAGGAGGAGGAGGAGGAGGAGGAGGAGGAAGAAGAAGAAGAAGAAGAAGAAGAAGAAGAAGAAGAAGAAGAAGAAGAAGAAGAAGAAGAAGAAGAAGAAGAAGAAGAAGAAGAAGAAGAAGAACAACAACAACAACAACAACAACAACAACAACAACAACAACAACAACAACAACAATAACAACAAGAAAAAGAGGAACAAGAAGAAGAACAAGAAGAACAAGAACAAGAAGAAGGCAGAGGAGGTGGAGAAGGAAAAGGGGGAGAAAGAGAACGACGAAATCAGCAGTGAACTCGCCGTCAACCTCCTTCAACCACCAACAAAGACTCACCTTCTACTACTGTGTCGACTGTTACTGTTATAATGTGTAAATGACAGCCTCTTCCTTCCCACTGATGTTGCCTTTTTCCTCGCTCACTTCTTCCCGTGTTCTTTCTGTTCTGACCTAGATTGTCTACGATGTTGCATTTTGTTATATATATATATATATATATATATATATATATATCCTCAAGGCTACACTAACAGTACTGTTACAGTGATTCATTCGTGTTTCACTGCTGCCGTCACTCAAGGCAGCCCTCTCTGTATGTAGATTGTCATTATTTTTTTCTTATAAGTAGTTTGGGTTTTTTTGTCTGACCCACTGAACGTACTGGACAGTATGGTCGACGGCCCGTCGCTCTTTTATCTTAATCCCCTTATCTCCCGTTTATCTAAACCCTGTCTTATGACAATGTTGAAAAACGAAAAAGCAAACATATTTGTGTTGATTGTAGTCCTAGATCACGTTTTCGGCACACGTTAAGGAATAAGTTTGCCTCATTTAACTATCTATACATGTGTTGTTTCTGTACAGAGAACGTGTGTGTGTGTACCGTCTGGGCAAGACCGACGTCTGTGGTGTAGCGGCTTGGCGTTTCTTGAATTTGTCTCATGACAAAGATCATGTCTACAGTGCTTCTCCCTGGCCTAAAGCCACACTGAACCTCTGGTAGGATCTTTTCTGAGATGGTTAATAATAGTCTGTTGAGGATAACCCTTACATATATTTTCCTTTAAAAGACAAAGAGAGTTTTCACTATAACCAAACAAATGTACGCACTAATAAAACTAAACTTCTCCTAAACGTAGGGAAATGCCCACTTTTTGTGTAAGTCTAGAATTCTGGAGCCCCCCCCCCCCCCCCCTTTCCACCCCCGAAATCTGGGTTAGCCCGTTTGTTAAAAGTGACCATTTTAAAAAACTGATCAGATGGAAGAAGGGAAAACACCAGGATAATACATGTGCATGTGCATGAATAAGATGTTTTAGAGTAGAGCATCCAAGCGGTGAACCATGATCACCGATGTCTGTTTCAGATCTTGCCCTTTATGACAATAATGCTCGCGTTCTTTCTGCTGGGAAGTTATATCCCTCTCAGGCCAATGTGACTTTGACAGGCATGGTCGAAACCAGTTTCCTAAATAGTCAAAATTATTTCAAAGGGAATGTAAATAAATTACTACTACTACTACTACTACTACTACTACTACTACTACTACTACTACTACTACTACTACTACTACTACTACTACTACTACTACTACTATTAAAGATCTCTAGGGGCTCTCGTGGCCTAGAGGTTAAGGTGTTGGCCTCTCATTCAAAGGCCCCGGGCTCGTATCCGGGTAGCGACCGAAAAATTTTCTTCCCTACAATTGTCTCCTTTCGCCTCCTTTCCTGCTCTCTAGCAATGTTCTGTTGACTGCTTTCATTTTTACTTTCTGCCCCCACCCCCTCACCTCCTTTGCCCCC
>NW_004797471.1:323805-359503 GCF_000002075.1 Aplysia californica | reverse complement strand
CCCTCCTCTGGGCTCCTGACTCTTTCTGCAGCCTTTCTACTGCTACTCCTTGGCTCCTCCTAATTGCTGTCTTTCTGTCACACCCCTGATCTTCTGGTAGGAAAGATCTACACCTAGCCTTCTCGGACAAGGGCGAAAAATCTCGGAGGGCCCGTGTGCAAGTTGTTCACGTTGAAGATCCCTTTGTGGTCTAAAATCGATAAGAGTAGGCTTCGGCCGTCACCCGGGCAAAATTCAAAATGTCCTACCAACTGGAAATATTAGGTATGTCCCGCGCGCTCATATGACCTTATGCTGTTGTGAGCGCCGTAAAAACACTTACCGAAAAAAAAAAGATCTTTTGGTCATAAACTGAAGAGTAGGCTTCGGCCGCCACAGGGGCAAAATTCAAAATTAATTCCAACCAAACTAAACGACATGCTTTATATGTCCGCCCGCTCGTGTGATCTTATGCAGTTGTGAGCATCGTAAAAACACTTATCCATAAATAATTTTTTTTTTAAATTTTAATAATAAAATAAATAAATACATCTACATGTAAATTAATAAATATCTGATACCACAATGCTAAGCAGCCTTGTGATTTGCTGTTTTCATCAAGTGTATCACCTCCTGACTGAGAAAATCAAACATGAAAGAAACACAGCTGACAAGATGATCTTTAAAATATGTTTTTAAAAACTGAATTGAAGCGCTAACAAGCTGCTGAGGAAGATTATTTTGCATCAAAATTTGAATGAACTAAAACTTGTAGCAGATTTTTGGTCTTTGTGGTGAACTTTCGGGGAAAAGTAAAACAGTCACTATGAAAAGATGTAGAGATAACATCGTTTTTCCTAACATATTTTCACATTTCTTTTGGGACCCCCGAAACTGACAAACCGTTTTGTGTCGTGTGTGGTGTTAAATTTTAATCTTTTCAATGACTTTTCCGAATTTATTGGAACACATCTGACGTGTTTAGAGATTGTAGCAGAGAGTACTAGACCCCTTTAAAAAAAAATAAAACGATTTATTTTGGAGACTACAAGAAAGCATTGGGAATTTAGACCACTTGCCAAGCTTTTTGCTGACTGCCTGTATACTATTAATGAAATTATGACCCCTGTTACCAAAACCATCTACGATTCATTAAAGTATGGAATATTAATTTTTTTAATGTACCACATGTGGGTGTTTCTTATGTTCCACCAACATAATTAAGATCATTTAAGAGGCGGGCTTCTGACTCTGCCGGTCAGGGTTGACCCGGGCTGAGAGGGGTACAACATACCACCAGAAAGACCGAAATATAAATGATATACATGATGCACTTGACACAGATTAATCTCCCTACTCTTGAATCGAACTCGAGTCTCCTGTGGTGTGTGCGACAGTGAAATGTCTAATCGCGACACCATAGATGCCTGTAAAGACCGTTACCAAACTACATTGTACCTCAAGAATGGCCTAGTAAAACCGTTGTAGAAAAAAATCAACTCTGGATAATAATTAACTATAGACCAGTGTTGAACCATCCTTTCCTCTATAAAATTCTCTAAAAGTAGGAGGGGGCGGGGTGGCTCTCGTGGTCTAGAGGCTACGGTGTTTGCCTCTCATTCAACAGGTCCAGGGTTCAAATCCGGAAAGCAACGGAAAATAATTATATAAAACAATTCTCCTATCATCTTTCCGATTCTCTAATCATGTTCTGTCGTCTGCTTTCGTCTTCACTTTCTGCCCCCCCCCCCCCTCCCACACCCCTCCTCTGGGCTCTTGACTCTTTCTGCTGCCTTTCCACTGCTACTCCTTGGTTCCTTCTTACTGTTGTCTTTCAGCGACACTCCTGATTTTAGGGTAGGTAAGATCTAACACCAAGCCTTCTCGGCAGAGGGTGAAAAAAAATCTCGGCGGTCGTGTGTGTAAGTTGGTGATCCTTAACCATCGATAAGAGATCCCGCCTGGAGCGAACTTGTAGGCACTCAGCGTGTGAAGTAAGTGCAGACCTCACACTCACATGCGAGTGCGATGTTTGGGGAAAACAAACGCGTGGGCGAGTTCACACCTCGGTGTGATCCTGTCTGGGCACACTTAGTAACGTTTCATCGAGACTTACAACGCACATGTGATCAGATTTACGAGAGTGGCTGATCTGTAACGTAACGAGTTGTTCAATGATCGCGAATTTTCACACTTGGTTGATCGTGATCGGCGGTGCCCGCCCAGATTTTTGTTCCGTAAATCAGCCGGCACTAGGGAAAAATTTTTTTTTTTAATTCCAAACTGAAATTAAGGGGTGGGTGGGGGGCTTCACCGAATTTTACCAAATTTCACTCATATAACAAGCTTAGTAAGGAGTCTTAAAATCGGCATTCAAATCTGAGAAGAAAAGGTTTTGTTTCAATTTCAATGGATACGGCAGTCATTTTGGATTTTGTTGACATGTCTTACGTAATGAATCTCGCACTTATTGCTCATGGAAATTAATTAATTTTTTATTTTTTTTTTGGGGGGGGGGGTCTTTTTGCATACGTGTTAATAAACATTAGGTCTGAAAATTGGTCTGTTATTTTTTTTTTTCCTCAACGGATAAGAACATGTTGAATGAATTTTTTCATGAGGTAGTATTCAAATTTGCAAAAAATCGTGAAAATCCACACTTCAGACACCTCCAATAAAAATCTATTCAATATATCAAAATTCAACAGACAATTGTTTCATCTTCTCTTCACTCTGTGAAAATTTCATGACGATTGGATGAAAAATGGTGGAGTTGTTCAAAAAAGTATCGAAGTGGCTAGCCGTACTTAAGTAATCCCTTGATAAACGATTAATGCTTTTCCCAGCGCACAAACACGATCTTATGCACTTGTGAGCACCGCAAAACATTTACAAACCCACAACACATAAACAAACAAACAAACATCCCCCCCAAAGAAAAAAAACCCCCAAAACAACCGATCTCACTATAATAATACATTAATTATTCTTATCGGCAGGAGAAACTTTAACCGGGTTGCTGCAGCCAGAACAAGGAGCTTAAAACTTTTAACCTCCTTGAGCCAGAACTGTTACCCTTGGTGGTGACCACGCCTTGTGACAGGGGCTGACCAGCTGACCAGTTGACCAGCACGACCATGGTGCCTCGTCGTGTTCTTAGCCACGTTCAGCAAGTACAATACGGTCCTGTTGAGACCGCCTGGTTGGGGACTGATGAACCCTTAAATCCAGTGCACACTACCAATACTTTCATTCAGTTGTAAAATTAATTATAAGCTTTCAAAGCAACTTTAGTAAGGGCGGGTGGATTGCTTTATAATACATGCAATCTATTATTATTTTATTATTTTTCATTTTTTTAAAATTATTATTATTATTATTATTATTATTATTATTATTGTTGTTGTTATTATCATAATTATTATTATTATCATTATCATCGTTAATTATTATCAATTATTATTATTATTATTATTATTGCTATTGTTAATATTATTGTTGTTGTTGTTGTTGCTGTCGTCGTTGTTATTGTTGTTGTTGTCGTAGTAGTAGTACCAGAAGTTGATTCAGTCAGAGCTTACCAAAGCTTTCTTCACGAAGAGACAAAAGCTATCATTATTTTGGCTTGCCCCAATGCGACTGAATTCAATTAAATTCGATTATGACTTTCAAAATTCAAAATCAAACAAATTTGTCTTTCTACGTTGTGAGTCGAATCGGTATTATTGAGCCTAAATGACAGTTTTTGACCCCCTCCGTGAAAGAAAAATCTTGCTGGCCCCGACTGAAACAAATGAATTAAATTGACAGTGTGCTCTGGGTATTAGCTGCGCTCAATTAGATCTATTATACGTGCTGGCTGTCTTGTTTACTGGTGAGCCCTTCGGTTGACCTTGTCCTCATAATATTCCACTGCACAGTCTTACTTAGAAGTGGTGCCCAATGACAGAATTAAGTTGAGTCGGATCGGGTCGGGTCGGGTCGATTAATGGCGGCTTCAGTACTTACTTCGAACAGATCCCTGCGTGGCTTCATCAAATTTGACTCGTAATTTAAAACATGAAAAGTTTTTACCTCTGGTGCCCAAGACTATAAATGGTGAAGAGGTCATATCTAACCCAAAACGACGTTGTTGAAGGCTAGACCTACACAAAACTTGCCATTCACAAGACAGACATTTTTTAACGAATGGCTTCAAGTGCCGGCTGCCACAAGTCGCGGTTGCTGTGATTACAGGTTGTTAGGCGGCGGGTGGTTTGAGGGCGCCACTAGTGGGTCCTACTTTTTTTACTTTCTCTCTGTTGTTTCTCTCTGTCTGTCTGTCTTACTTTTTCCCAGCTCTAAATGGCCACATTTGTGTCCATGTGCTTCTCTTTACTGAAACAAACACACAAATAAAAAAGTTGTTGGTTCTCACAGATGTGGGAAATTTCAATAGCCACCAGCCTCTCCAAATCAACACTGTCCATTATGACATTCGGTGCATAAACAAAAGATCTGACTCTGACCCTGCAAAGTCACGTGACTCGCCGACTGCAAGCCTTGTGATAGATAGGCTGTATTCACCCGACGGATCGGGCACATTGTCATCTGTTTCGTCACCTAGATAGAAAAAAGCATGTGTTATTTTACAAGAATCGATCAAACCCTCACCAAATGAGAACCAGCATTGCCGGAGCAGAAGTAAGGAAAGTCAGCAGTAGCACCAGCCCGCTAAACATCACCACAAAAGGGACACAACTCAAACAGGTTTAGGGATTTAGATACAAGGGGAGCATAATATAATACATATGGCGGAAAATTGGACAGGGAATGAAATGAGGACCAAACAAAAAACAAAAAAAGCAAATGCTGCAATCTACCAGTCAACACTACTCGCCCGTAATAAAATATGATTATGTTAATGGAAAAACAAAAACAACTTATGAACAACATATTATTCCTTTCAACACTGATTTTCCAATGCCATCCATGGCGGCTAAACATGGCACAAAGAAAAGAAGATCATTGCATGTGAAATGAGAAATGCCTCAGAAAATTAACTATCGTCACTAGGAAGGACTATATTAGGAGCGAAACTGTCGGGAATTTAACAGGGGTAAAACTGATTTGTGGAACACTCAGATCAATAAAGAAGCAGGTGGTTCAGTCATCTGATGAGAATGCCACCAAATCAACCGGCTGCGCAAGTTTACAACTCAAAACGAGTCAGGATACAGGCCAGGGGCAGAATATGTAAAACTCAGTTGGGTGGCGGCAGTACTGTGAATGATCTCACCCTATTTGAATTCATTTAGTTCAGAGCACAGAAACTATCCATGTTCATGCTAAGATGTCATTCAGTTTTGTTGGAAAGTTGAATTTTGAGTTGCTTCGTTTTTCCCTCAAACTATCAACAATAATGAAGTTCAATAGATCTAGAGCTGTACAACTTGTGCGTTTTGAAAAAGCAGGTATGAAGAAAGAAAATGTATGACGTTACTTAACTCCTGGTGGAAAAACCGCCCTTTTATGGTCCTGTGGGTCCTTGCTTTTGTCTTATCTAAATAGGCATAATATATTCAAAATGGCCGCTGTAAACAAGATTTTTGTCAAAATTTAGTTTTCGTGTTGAGTGTTTATCTATACACCCATGTTGAAAATTTCAAGTATCTCTGCATTGAATAGTTTTGGAATTACAATTTTTTAAATATAACATTTCATATTTTTTATTGGCATACCCTTGTATTCTACAAACTGAGCCAAAGTGCCTTGGGTCTTCAGAGAAGTGTTAGGGCTTATACTTTGAGTCAATAAGAGGTAATCCAAAAGAATAACATGTCAAATATAAAAGTCACCGCCCCTTTGTCGTTGACCGAAAATTGCACGCCCCTCTCGTCATCTATAGATAAAAGAGGAAGGATAAAGTAGAGTAAGTAAAGATCAAATTATGCCAACATGGTAGCTTTTGTCCCTCCTCGAAGGAAAATCTGGCTAACACCGACTGTATCAAATCTATTCAATTTCAATACCAGGCTAGGCACTGTGAAAACTGAAATGTCCTGCTGAGACGGCCTTGTTTACTGGTGGGTCTTTTGTTGACCGTGTCCATATACTATTCCATCGGACCGAGAGCCCTACAAATGCAAAGGGAGATAACAGCCTATGCCGTGCTCAAGGATTTAGAACTGCTGAACTAAAACCTTCACCTAGTTCATCTGACTGCTGCAGACTGCAGTCTTAAAGGGCAAAAGGAGACAAGCCGTAGTCCAAGATTTGGAATAATAAGGAAAAACCTTCACCGAGTTAGTTTGGATGTCAGCCAATGAGATTTAAGGTCTTTGCTGCCAGCCTATTCAAGGCTGATGGCTCCAGAATCCAGATGCCTGGAAGCGTCACGTGGTAGATCTACAGGGTTGCGTAATATTTTATCAGTAGCAGAGAAGGCTCGACTCTCCTGGTATGACTTATTTCATGTGTCACATTACATGACATATAACGCAGTGGAATCAAGCTCTCGTCAATTTTTGGGCGCGTGGAGTTAATGGTATCATCTTGTTCATGTGTCTTGCATTCGATGAAAAAATACCCCCCTTTCTTGAATAGAAGTCGAGGTATTTATGACCGAAAAAGGTGGGGGTCATCTGGTTTCAGAGACAACATTTTTGAGAAAGTGGCCGCCAAAGTTTGGTCATTTTCACAGCCTTAAAGTCCTTGCGAAATCAAAATTTACATTTGTGTGTATTTAGTCAACGTTTTCCAATAAAATCCACACACAAATGTTTTTAAATGAACAGAAAAGGAACTGAGCCCCCACCCCCCTAAAAAAAAATAAAAAAATCGACATATTATTATTGTATTAATAGCTGCCAAACCGAAGGAAATAAATGTCGTTTTCTTGGATTACACTATTTGGGCGAGCGCCTGATTTCACCACGATGCCTCACTTGTTGCACTTAGAAAATAAAACCTAGCATGATGCCACCACACTTCTCTCGTTTGACATAATCACAATGTATGGACTTAGATAATGAAAATGCGGTTAACTTCTTGAGCAAAAGAGTATGCTAATGTCAGGGGACAAAAAGAAATGCTTTGTATTTCTTCAAATTAGCCCAAAAGTAGACGGTGACAAAAACAACGTGTTCCCGCGTGACCGTATAAAATAATATTGCTGTACTGTTAAGCTTCTTTTTTTTCCAAACCCGAAAACGATCTAAGAATTAATTGTGCATAATTATAATGTGGCAGTGTAGCTATGATGCAGGACACGTAGGAGTCTTTCATTTTGTTAATCGTAGATTACCTTGGACCAACGAATCCCTTTGCTAAAAACAGTACCGGTACGTGAAATCAATATTCACTCGCTGAATGCCGTGCAGTACAGAATCTCCAACAATTTGTTTTTTCATTACCAATAGGCCTGATGTATTTGTGAGGCGGCGTGGTGGAATCAGGCGCTCGTCAATGTTTGGGCATGTGGAGTTATTGGTATCATCTTAAAGCTTGTTCGCTTGTCTTTATTTGTATGCAAAATATATCCATTTATCTTGAATACAAGTCAGATATTTGAAAAAGAAGGAGGTGGGAGTCACCAGTTTTCAGAGGTAAAATTTGTGAGAAAATGGCCGCCAAAGATTAGTTATTTCCTTTGATTAAGAGTTCGTGTTAACTGAAGATTTACTTTTTTAATGCCTTTAATCAAAGCTTTTCAGAAAAATCCACACAGAAATGAGTCCTTTAATGGGCCTGGAAGGTGTTGTGCCAAAAACACACAAAAATTTGATAAAAATTCACAAACCTGCAGAAAAAATGCAAGTTTCTTCACTTTGATTATTTTGACGAGAGCCTGATTCCACCACGATGCCTCACATTTTTTCCCCTTCTTTCGCCACAGGAAACACCTGATTTTCTGTGGTGTTTGACGAAATACAATCCTGTTTCTGATCCATCTAGCCATAGGCCTATCATTATCATTTCAGAATAGAGCAGGCCAGTCTTAGTGTTCCTGCTTTTTAATGTGCATTTATGACAATGACAAAGACAATCTTTATCCATCTCGCAGGGAGAAATTTGTCTTGGTCATTGACAATGGCAGTAGACGTTACAAAGGTAAGGGGCACTAATGCATACGCACGACAAGACAGGACAATAGTAAAATACAATGTACATGTCTCACGTGCAGGGACAACCCCCCCCCTCTCTCTCTCTCTCTCTCTCTCTCTCTCTCTCTCTCTCTCTCTCTCTCTCTCTCTCTCTCTCTCTCTCTCCCCTCTCTCCCCCCCCTCTCTCTCTCTCTCTCTCTCTCTCTCTCTCTCTCTCTCTCTCTCTCTCTCTCTCTCTCTCTCTCTCTCTCTCTCTCTCTCTCTCTGCTTCATTTGTAACACTGTGTGTTCAGTAACCTCACTGCAGCTGGTGCGAATTAATTTCTATATCTGTCTGTACTTGGTTTTTTTGGAAATGTATCATTTACTGTGGGTCGACAGTTGAAATTAATTTAGTGCCATTATGTAGCCTATGTGTGTGAGGTAGATATATAGATAGATAGATAGATAGATAGATAGATAGATAGATAGATAGATAGATAGATAGATAGATAGATAGATAGATAGATAGATAGATAGATAGATAGATAGATAGATAGATAGATAGATAGATAGATAGATAGATAGATAGATAGATAGATAGATAGATAGATAGATTTAGATAGATAGATAGATAGATAGATAGATAGATAGATAGATAGATAGATAGATAGATAGATAGATAGATAGATAGATAGATAGATAGATAGATAGATAGATAGACAGACAGATAGATAGATAGATAGACAGATAGATAGATAGATAGAGAGAGAGAGAGAGAGAGAGAGAGAGAGAGAGAGAGAGAGAGAGAGAGAGAGAGAAACTTGTAATCTAAATGTGTGTTACTCAACGATTTTACCGATTACTGGTCGGTCAAGGTCGGGAACTTAACATTAACGACAATAGACACTTGCACTTGTTCAAAACTATGTTCAGGCCTCGATTCAGTTTGCGGCATTGGCTGAATTTTGGTTGGCACTCCAACTTGACAATGACATTTGCTTCATTTGCTTGTAGAAGAAACTTGTCTCTAAAAAGACGAAACTGTTTTTGATTCAAGATATCAAAAATTTTAAAAAGGTCTCAAAATAAAGCCTATATATCGCGACCTCAGAATTACAAAGTTTTATCAGGTCATTACTCAGTTTTGAGTAACTTGATGAAAAACATTTTGAGTTTCAAATGTAATTCTTTGAATATCTTGATAACGACTCTGTATAATCTTACGGTTTTGATAGAGCAGATAGAACATTAATTTACACATGTATTATTTTAATTTGGTTTCTGTCCTCATGGTCTTAGTAACACGAAACTGCCCAAAAATGTCAGATAGAAAATTGTGATTTTAAGGTAGCGTAAAATCAAAGTAGCAGTGACCATAATATTATTCTCGGCCGAGAGCCCCCCATCTGCTGGCCATCCTGCTTTTGTCACCACTGTCGAGACTTTTGAACGCCCTCTTATTCCAAGAGTTTCAACAAATACGGTTATACATGTATTCGATGAATTAACATTCCCGCTACGGAATTGACCTCGTGTCTCCCGCATGCAATGCCATGAGCAATGTCACACGCGCAAGATATCACACCCCTGTCGAATTTGAAGTTTGAAATACCAACATCATCGTCTATTATAATAATATAAGAGCAGATGAAGGGTGTGTGTGTGTGGGGGGGGGGGGGGGGGGAGTCTTTGTTTTAATGGATGTCTTCATCTTCACCATAATAATTTTTAAGGGAATAAAAGGGGAGGGCGAGGGGTCATTGTTTCTGGAATCGTCTGTATCTACCGGTGTCATTTCAATGCCATCAGTGCAATACTTTTTTAAAGAAAGACTTTAAGGATAGGCCTACTATGAACATAACTCTGTTTTCCTTGGCCGTCTCCAATAATATCGAATGGTGGTTTAACGCTTCTCTGGATTAGCGGCTGGACTTATTTCTTTAAATTTATTGTCGTTTTAAAGCAAACTGTATTCGCATTGTTATACTTTTGAAAGTGAAAAGTGAAAACAACCATAACGCAACCCCCCACCCCCCCCAAAAAAAAAAACAACAACAACAAACAAACAAACAAACAAACAAACAAACAAAAACGAGTTTCATGTTTGTTTTTGTTTACACTGTCAAGTTGACGGATAACACTTTCATTATTATGGCCATCGATTTTTTTTAAAAATTTAATAGAGATTTTACAGCGCTTGCAATTGCATAAGGTCATATGAGCGCCAAGGGGTGGATGTCAGAAGAGAAGTCTTTACAGGGAATCAGACTTACTTCACTCACCTCTCTAGCTTCAACAGCACAAAGTCTGTTTCGACTTTCAAGGCACCCCGGAAATAGCGGGTCACAAGGGTGTGACCAACATATTAAAGAAGTAGAGGGAAATGACGGTAGTAGGGATTAGGAAAGAAAAAAAAACCCAGCAGTTCCCTGTTGTAGTTCAGGCTCAGCTATGAGAATGACATTGATGAATCAGCCCATTTACAATTCTACTGTGCATAAGAACGAGATATGTCCCCCCTTTGGATCGATTTTTTGGGGGGTTTCTTTGTTGAAAAGGGGGGAGGGAGGGGTATTTCATTTTGCTTTTTATTTGGTTGTGTTTTGTTTTCCCCATTGAAACTAAGGAGACAAAGAAGAATGTACGGTAGTTTATAAACCAAATAAATCTTTTGCCGATTAAGTTACTTTTTCTTTAGTCTTTTTTTTTTGTAAGTGTTTTACGGCACTCACAACTGCATAATGGTCATTTGAGCGCACGGGACACACTAAACATTTTCAGTTGATGGGAAATTTTGAATTTTGCCCGGGTAGCGGCCGAAGCCTACTCTTATCGATTTTGGACCGCCCTTAAGGGATCTCTAATATTCGCAACTTGCACACCGAGATTTTTTGCCCTTGTCCGAGAATGCTAAATCTAGATTCAGTGGTGTGGCTTAAAGACAGCTGTAAGAAGGAGCCAAGGAGAAGCAGTAGAAAGGCTGCAGAAAGAGTCTGGAGCTCAGAGGTGGGGACAAAGGAGGTGAGGGGGTAGGGGCAGAAAGCGGAGACGAAATCAGACGACAGAACATTGTTAGAGGGCAGGAAAGGAGGTGAAAGGAGACAATTTTAGAGAAGAAAAAAAAAGTTTCGGTCGCTATGCGTGTTCGAACCCGGGAACTTTAAATGAGAGGTGAACACCTTAACCTTTAGGCCACGAAAGCCCCACCCCCCCCCTCCCCAACCTCTCTTTAGGCTTTTAAGTTCAACTTTGTTCTTTGTCTGTTATCATTTTGACTATGTTTGTTAGTTCTTATACCCCAGAGCCCTCTATAGCCTACGTACACTATATTATGTAAATTGGCGGGGGTCGGTTTCAAGCACCATTAAAATTTAATTAATAAAAATGGCTGATTATCATTTCCATTAAGGCTGTAGTCTACTGGTAATCTTTGGTTTTGTTCCCGCATTAGTCATTTAAAAAATAAATGATATAACAGCTAGTTACTTCTGTCCAGAATAAGCTTAGCCTATAACATATTCCACATAGCAGAAAAAAACTTATAAATTTAGATCTACTTACATTTTGCTCTCAAACTTTCACCTGTTGACGTGTGTTTTGTTTTTTGTGTGTGTGTGCTTTCTTTTTTTTTTTAGTCTTTAGAAGTGTCACTCTCGTAAGTTTATTTCTTTGAATAAAGAGTAATAATGACTATAAGTGCACTAAGCTGTTCCGAGCTCTAACGTAACTTTTTGTTGTCTTCCCTTTCCCATCTTTACTGGTGATAATTATTAATTTGGAGTCTTTTTCATTAGCCTCTCTGCACCAAAGAGGGAATCATCATCATCCGTGCCTTGCCGACTGGCGTGGGCGATCATGAACCTCCACTTCTCTCATGTCTTGTGTTGTAGCAATGATGTCTGTTGTTCTTGCTGCTCCTAGCCATGTTGTTATCTTGTCCCGTATCTTTTCCCTCTGTCTGCCTCTGCCTCTCTTTCCATCAAACTTGCCTGATGCTACAATATTCTCCCATGCTTCTTTCCGCATTGTGTTTTGCTAATCGCTTTCGCATATTCGTTAAAATCTGTCTTCTGCAAATGAGGGAAATGAAACATAAATCACGAAACATACATTGCTCAACCTCCTCCTCCTTTTTTGTGCAGTAAGTGTTTTACGTGCTCGAAATTGCATACGGTCATCATATTTATAGTGTATGAGCCCACGGGACATATCAAACATTTTCAGATGGTAGGAAATTTTGAATTTTGTCCGGGTGGCGGCCGAAACCTACTCTTAATGATTTTGGACCACCATGGGATCTATTTAACGTGCGCAACTTGCCCCCTGGACCTCCGAGTTTTTTTGCCCGTGTCCGAGAAGGCTAGGTGTAGAACTTATCTACCATAAGATCAGGGGTGGGCTGACAGCAGTAAGATGGAGTCAAGGAGAAGGCTGCAGATAGAGTCATGAGCCCAGATCAGGAGGTGGAAAAGGGGGTGAAGGGATGGTGGCAAAAACTTGAAAAAGTGTTGACGAAAGCAGACGACAGAACATTGTTAGAGAGCAGTGAAGAAAGTGAAAGGAGACAATTTTAGAGGAGAACATTCTCTGTCGCTATCCAGATTCGAACACGGGACCTATTGAATGAGAGGCGAACACCTTCCTCTAGGCCTATAGAGCCCCTTCTTCTTCTTCTTCTTCCTTCTTCTTCTTCTTCTTCTTCTTCTTCTTCTTCTTCTTTCTTCTTCTTCTTCTTCTTCTTCTTCTTCTTCTTCTTCTTCTTCTTCTTCTTCTCCTTCTTCTTCATGACTTAATAATAATCAGCATTAAAGACTGTACCTTAAGTCTGTTTTCTCTTTAGGATTCTGGTTGTTTTTAATACTTAATATTTTCAATTTCCAATTTAAAATTGGCTGTGCATTATGTTATTACATATTGTTTCATCTATTTATTTACTCTGCTTCCTATTTTACAATATCTACGAGGGATAACTCTTTCTTACTAATTTCACCAAGGTCCAAGACCTCAAGCCTCAAGATTCAATATTAATACTACTACTGAAATCGGCGACGCTGTGTATCGACTGCTGTATTTAAAGTATGACTTAATTGATCTATAAAACTACAATTACGGTTAGAGAA
The DNA here is from genome assembly GCF_000002075.1 of Aplysia californica. Taxonomy (NCBI): domain Eukaryota; kingdom Metazoa; phylum Mollusca; class Gastropoda; order Aplysiida; family Aplysiidae; genus Aplysia; species Aplysia californica. Next base: position 346,338 of record NW_004797471.1, on the reverse strand, counting down.
GCATGTGAAGCCTGTTTTATTTCAAATTTATGCTCATCAATTTTTGATGGGTCAATTTGAAGAAATGTAGATTCAAAATGTTTACTTTCACTCCCGCACACAGATGACAGAGATACACTGCTCATGTTGTTGATGTTGTTTTCAAATCCCTTTAGCAGCGAGCATTTCGCTCTTTGCAGCGCACTGCTCCTAGATCTAATCTAAAAATCTAGATCTAAATCTACTCATTGCTTTGAGTTTTGAGCTTTGAGTTCAAACTTTGACTTTGTACTTTGTTAACTTTGTTTTGAAAACTTTGGGCGGTCAAACTGCAGTAGGCCTATCACTATCGGTATTTTTGGATGCAGATCACACGGCCACAAAACTAGAATCTAAAACTGTCTCAAATCAGTTATTTTTTAGAAAATTTCAAACCTAAGCGAAATTAAAACATCAAACCATGGGATAGATAGATCTAGATCTAGATCTAGATCTAGAATCTAGATCTAAAACAGGAGGCATGCTGTGAGGACTTCTGTAACAAGCGATCACTAGATCTAGACTCTAGATCTAGATCTAGATCTAGATCTAGATTCTAGATCTAGATCTAGATCTAGATTAGAATCTAGTATAAATGTGACAGAGTAGAATAAAGGAGTAGGAGGGTTGGGTCTCATTTTTATTGTGTTTGTTGGGGTGGTCGCTGGTAACGGAAGTCCTTCCAGCATGCATGCCCTCCTCTCAGTTTTCCCCGGATCCGCGACTTTCCACCCCAGCCTGAAGTCTGGCTGCGGTAGGCCTTGAGTAGCCTGAGATCATTCCTTAAGCGCAATCCGCAGATTTGACTAAGCTCAGCTTGTTGCTAACCGGATGAGTTGGCTCGGGGAAATATAAAAGAAAGTCACGAAAAAAATTTATTTTGCATTTTTTTAACTGATTGGAGGGGGGGGGGGGGGGTGTTCACAATATTTACGAAAGTCTATCGGATGGACTGCCAAGGGTGCAAAATGGCCAATTAGTGCAAATGCACGTCTGTGTCTGTATCATCTACGTACTGTTTGCTGAACAAGTTATAAAATGCTCCTGTGTAGAGCCTAGCATACACAGCAACGTTTGATTCCTCAGTCCTACGTGCAATTCACTGCATTACATGATGTCAAGACTTGCTTATCATTGTTATATTGATCAGTTGCCCAGGGAAAAAAATAACTGTGTCTCGTTTACTTTTATCTCTACTGACGTTCCACGCCTGGACTGCTTACAAGTGCTTCCTTCCCCCAGACACATGCACAAACTGTCACATGTCATGAGTCACAATACGTGTGCTGGCTGCCCGTCCAACCCTGACAGATGCTAAGACATGTGTGCTTGGTAATGTTACAAGTTGGTATGAAAGGAAGAAGGCTGCTGATTGGTCGCATAAGATATAAACAATAGACAAAGCGAATAATGGTTCATGATGCAGTACCAAGGATGGTTTCCAGGAATAGACATGGTTCGTTGTGAGAGAAAAATTATGAGCGAAGCCACGTCAGTGGCGGCCTTTCATCCTGCAAGCAACTTTGTTGAATCCGAGCTTGCTCATTGAATCCAAGTTATTTTTATTGATTTAAATTATGAATTTGAAAAATCAGGTAATCCAACTCTTTAGTTGAATCTGAGTTTTCATTGAATCCGAATTAGTTGAATCCGAGTTCCACTGTACAGGCCCTAAGGAGAATGCAAAGAAGAATGAGAAAGATTGCTGTATCCTTTGACTGTGAATTTTGAATCTTGGATGCAGTCTACTGTTCTGTTTGTTTGTACTGCTGGGGAAATCTTGATTGTAAATCTTTTGTTTTTCTACGATCATTTAACCGGAATATATATCATATGTAAAAAGTAAATTATACTATACTCTTTGTCCATTTGTTGATTTTTGCTTTTTGTTTTTTGTTTTCAGATACTTCAAGTCAAGAAAGTGTACTGCATGATTGTGTTCTCGGTGTCAAAATATTGAGCAAAAGATGTGTTCCCACAATGTCTTCCCTTTTCTGAAAAGTATATGATGGCAGAAGAACGGTTAGGCTATGTATTTCACGGGGACCACAAGAAGGTGAGGCTATTCTGTTTGACTGACCAGTTACGCCACCTTGGGGAGGGGGATCAGAATGTCTGAATGGTTTTCTCACCATTTTCAAGACACATCATGAATATATGATCCTGCATTTTGCATAGAATGTCTCTGAATGTTACGTTAACCGAGCAATTGCACTAAACAGCTTTTCTAAAAAATTATCAGATTATCTAGAGAGATTGGGAATTAGATCCCTTTGTTTTTCATGCTGGCAGGAGGAATTAAAAACCCAATAATAGCAATTTTTGAATAATGATCTCATAGGCTGTCATGTACACTCTCGATGTGAATGTGAAAATGAAATTAAAAATCGTGCAGGGTTCTCTCACTATACATGAATAAACAAAAGTAGAATATGTTTAGCTTACGAGCCATGTTTTTGGAAACTTTCTCTTTTCCTTAACCACTTGATTTTTCATATTTCAGGTTCTGCCCTTGCTTTCGTAGCACATGGCTTGTATTATGCCCCAGTCTTAGAATTTTCTCCTGAGTGCCTTAAAGGAAATTGAACTTGTCACTTTTTATTATTCTTTCTCAGGAGGAGAAAGCAAAAACATGGGTGACCTGTTTTTGGATTCTTATTCCTTTAATATAATTTGAAGTCTGGGTATTTATCAGAGGCTCATAAAAAGTATGTGAAGAATATATTCAGAGATAAAGAAATAACACAAGGTGCTTTTCGTGTCTATGTCTCTGCAGATTCCTCTCTAGTCCTGGGATCCTGACTGTGCAAATTGATGTTGCTAGAAGAGCCGCTACAAAACATTTTACCATGTCTTCCAAGACTTTGCTGAAGCAAACTGACAAACTGTTAAGCGAGAAACAATACATGAAACAGCGGGCTGGAGCGACTGTGTCGTGTGTTGAGGACCCTGGAGGAAGTGGCGCTGTGGAGGACTGTGAGGATCCGGTTGTTGTGTCAGATAGGAAACTGTTGTCTTTCATACGGTTTGTGAAGCTGGATAGACTGAGTGCTGAGGAGAGGCTGATTCATGAGAAGCACGTGGAAGCTCTGAGGGTGAGGAGAAAAGGTTGAGTTGGGGACACAAGAAGCTCTTTAAAGTAAAGATAATTTTCCTTGGTCAAAGAAAGTCCTTGTCTTTTTAAATTACTTAAAACACTTTGCAATCACTTGCCACTATAATGTGACGGTGAAAATTATCCGCTTCGGTCACTTGACGCAGTTGTGTGACAGGCCCGCGTAATCCATTGCAGTCACTCTCCAGGCTGGATGACCAGATGGGGTATTTTGTACTGCTGGCTTTGTGACTGCAAAGCGTTAAGTTAAAATGTGAAGCAGTTTAGTGCATTGAGAACTGAAAGTAGAAAGCTACTTTTATGATGTTTCATGATGTTATTTACATGCAAAGGCTTTGTTTTTAAAAGTTTCTGCCTTTGTCTTATTTTGTAGTTTTGCAGAAGGAGTAACAATTTAATTTTGTGTAATTTGATAACAATCCCCAAGTAGCTGTTCTGTTTTATAATTTTGTTGTCTTATAAATTAAAAAGGAAATAATTCACTATTTACCAGTTGTAAAAGTTCTCAGCCATGTATATAAAAATAGTCAAACCTGTACTTCCGCAGAGTCCTCAAAGCATTGCCTGGCTTCTGATCCCACAGAAATGTTCAATTTGAATTTATGTATAGTTCAGTTGGAGCTGAATACGTTAATGGTTGCTACTCATTTTTCCCCTGCGTATGGCAATCATCTAGGCCCTACCTAGATCATTGTGTCAAGACTGGCGACAGTTTGTCTTTTTTCTCTACTAATGTACCTCTAGTCAAGATGGCAATTGGCGTTATCCCATTTTCTTATACCGCCGGCATCATGCTTGCTCCTAGTCTAAGGTAGGCGATAGAGTATAACGGGGTTTCCCGTACTTTCTTTTTGTTTAATGTGCACGCTTGTCACAGGCTCAGCAATGACCAGTTGTTCACTTACTGATGAGCATTTTGGGTTTGTTATGTTGAAAAGAATCCCTGAAGAGCTGAAGAGTTCTGTCAAGTTTGGTTTTTTTTCCCCAGGAAGGCCAGGAAATGTACCGTGACCCAAGCACCGGCTACGATGTCATCACGCGGCTGTCTCACCTCCGGCGGGGCCACTGTTGTGGTAACGCGTGTAGGCATGTGAGTAAAGAAAGAGTAATCATGAAGCAGAATTAGATTAGAAAGAAAATTACTGTTAGTGTTTTTCAATGCGTCATGCAGTTTTATTGGTGTAATGAAATGACAAATCGCTACTCTAGAATTATAAAGATTTATCTGCTCAGTGAATAGTTTTGAGAAATTTGAGGTAAAAGATTTTGAGTTTCACACTAAGCCTAGAATATCAAGCTTTTTTTAATGCAATTTTTTGAATATCTAGATAATGACTCTGAATAATCTTACGATTTTGATAGAGCAGGTGGAACATTTGGTTTCTGGCTTCATGGTCTTAGTAACTCGAAACGGACAAAAATGTCAGATAGAACTTTGTAATTTTAAGGTAGCGGTTTGTCAATGCATCATATAGTTGTATTTGGGAAATGAAATGACAAATGTTGACATTATCTTGTAGCAACACTTTCAGGCTCATGTGAGGAACAGTGGAATAGAGCCATTTATGGTTATGTGACGGGCAGTGAGGAATAGAGCCGTTATGTGAGGATTAGAGCCCTTATGTGAGGAACAGTGAGGAATGGAGCCCTTATGTGAGGATTAGAGCCTTTATATGAGGAATGGAGCCCTTATATGAGGAATGGAGCCCTTATGTTAGGGATAGTGAGGAATGGAGCCGCTATGTGAGGGACGAGTGCTGTATTTAATACCCCCCTGACTGCCCTGTCTGTCATTGACATTTGATGGGCATACATAAAACATTTGAAGAGGTCTTGACTATTGTTTTCTCATCCTGAAGAACATTCTTGTAGTAGCGGATGATTTTATGGATATGCTTGATATTTGGATATCTTTGGCTTTATTTTTAAAATCTTGACTTGAAGACAATTTTCATGCTCTGATTTCGATGAGACGACTTTATGGCAAGACAAAGTAACCCTATTTCTGGTTTTTTTTGCCTCTTCAGTATGTGTTGACACATTTTCTGTGTACCATTACCATGTCTATTGTTTTAATTCTGCTTTGAGGTATATGTCTGTCTCTTTTTACCTGTGTCTTGCAGGCCCCACATGATCTTTACGATCCTTTTTCTCTTTATGTCTGTCTGCTTTGTTTGTTTTTTTGCAATAAATAACTGATTTTGTATCAATGCATTTCTCTTTACTGAAATAAAAGAATCATTTTCTTTCCCCAGTGCCCATATAGTCACAAGAAGGTCCCCAAGGAACTAAGAACAAAGACATTCAACTCTGCTTTCTTCATTTGACTTGTATCATTTGACTGTTGTTGACCCTGATCTTTGTGATATAAAGCCTCTTTGACATATCGCCATTGCAACGCTTGACTTTTGCAATCATGTATGTGAACTCTATGTTCTTTGACACCAGTTGAAAATAGCTGTATGATTGCAACAACACCAATTTCAGCAGAACGTCTTGTTGCAACACGAGAGTTTGACGTCCTCTCCTGCTATTGATCAATGTGGAGCAAAGTAGGTTATACAATTATGAAAACCTCGAACAGTGGAGTTTGTTACCGAACCTGTTTCCCCTCTAAACGCTCGATGTCCGAGATAGGGGTGCTGGGCCGTTGTATACAGACACAGGAAAGCCCCTCAACATTAGTGAGTTGTTTCCTCATAGGAAAGTCGTTACTCTAGAATTACAAAGTTATAACTGCTTAGTACCTAGTTTTAAGAAATTTGACGTCTATTTTGAGTTTCACAACATGCCAAGCTTTTTTTAATGCATTGTTTTGGATATCTTGAAAATGACTCAGAATATTCTTATGATTTTGATAGAGCAGAGAGAACATATGCCATTTGGTTTCTGACCTCATAGTCTTTTATTTACTCAGACTCAAACTGGCCAAAAATGTCAGATGGAACTTTGTAATTCTAAGATAGCGAAGTGATAGTCAAGATGAAGTTGACATTCCCCATGACAGTGGAAGTAGCTGTGAGGAGAAAGAATTGGTCATAAACCGTGCTGGGGCGAGGTCTTGTCTTACATCTACGACTTTGACTAATGCATTGAAGGTACGTTGAACTAGATACCTGTACAAATGATGTGTTTTAATGGAATGCTGTCGGTTATGACGAGACTCACAGGCCAAGAGATCCTCTCCTGTGTTCACTGCTAGAAAATCTCAAAACATTGGGAGAGAGTACACTAAGCCAGCTCATTTTTTTCCTTTGTTCTTCTACACTCCATTGCTGATGCGGTTACTCAGTGAAACAAAACGGTATGCGAGGAATTTCTTCAGCTTCCCGGGTACACAGAGGTGGATGGAGGATCACCCAAAAAGCTGGGGGGGGGGGGGGGGGGGTTATTGTTCAGAGAAAGGAATTACAATGACAGAGCTGAAGCAATGTCTTGGCCTTCTTAAACTTTTCCTTTTCTGGATTTTTCAGACGGGACAAAAAGTTCAATGAGCACACTTTATCAAAACTATTCACCTTCCCAAGACTGACCTCTGTCTTTGACTTTGATTTCCCTCATCATTCTGCTTTATGTGGATTTCAAAAAGATCAATGCAACACATTGACCGTGACACTTTTTCAACTTTTAAGCCGTTCGGAAAGTCATTATGTGTATAAATGTTGAGTGCCCAAATCCTATCATTTGAAAAATTAGTTTCTCTGGATTCATAAATGAAAAACCTCATCCGATGGGGAAGAAAAAGAAAATCTTTAACAGTCCATTCCCTGAGAAAGTCACAAACCACAACTGGTCAGAGGCAATTCGCTACCTCAGAATTACAAAGTTTTATTTTCTCAGTAACTAGACTTGAGAAATTTGACGTCAAAGATTTGAGGTGGGGGCTCTCGTGGCCTAGAGGTTAAGGTATTCGCCTCTCAATTCAAAAGTCCCGGATTCGAATCGGGGTAGCTACAGAAAAATATCCTTCTGTAAAATTGTCTCCTTTCACCTCCTTTCCTGCTCTCTAGCAATGTTCTTAGTTTTAGTAGAGGTTTTATGGCGCTCGCAACTGCATAAGGACATATGAGCGCCAGAAGATTAGAGGTGTTGCAAGAGAGTAACAAACATAAAAAGAAGAAGGGGAGGTAAGGACGATAGATGTTTGATAGGAAAGAAGAAGCAAACCACACAAGAGCACCCGCCAACTGCCCACGTAGTCGAGTCGCCATGACATGAGGAATATGACCTCAAGAAAAGATAAGGAGAGACATCTGCTTTCGTCTCCACTTTCTGCCCCCACCCCCTCACCTCCTTTGCCCTCTCCTCTGGGCTCCTAAATCTTTCTGCAGCATTTCTACTGCTGCTCTTTGGCTCCTTACTGCTGTCTTTCAGCCACACCCCTGATCTTCTGGTTGGAAAGATCTACACCTAGCCTTCTTGGACAAGGGTGAAAAATCTCGGAGGTTCTGTGTGCACGTTGCGCACGTTAAAGATCCCTTGGTGGTCTAGAATCAACTCATAAGAGTAGGCTTTGGCCGCCACGCGAGCTTATGCAGTTGCAAGCGCAGTAAAACACTCACCAAAACGAAAAAAAAGATTTGGAGTTTCATCTTATGTCAAGCTTTTGCGAATGCAGTTCTTTGAATGTCTTGATAATGACTCTTAATCTTAACTCAAAACAGCCAAAAATGTCAAATATAGAACTCTGTAATTCTTAGGTAGGGAATTTTGTCAAACAGCTTTGTAGCAGATGTTTGTTGGAAAGCCGTGTCGCCTGCTGATAAGAAACTGAGAGATACTTGATTTGTGTTTCTTTTTCCATTCTTATTTATATTTGCTCAATCAAATCTTGGACTTGGAGGTCTGAAAAACTTTTCTTTTCTCGAACTAAGGTTCGTATTTATTATTATACCGTCATACCTCGTTGTACTGTCCCCGTTGTTTTATGCACCCCGCATAATTTAGCAAAATTTGATAATTATTTGCATAATTTCTGATTGTTTTCCTTTATCATTCTTTGTTAAAATTAACAGAATCTCATAATTTCACATTTTTGGGCTCAGTTTGCATAATTTCAGAATTTTTCTTGCATAAAACGACGGGGACTGGTTGTACCGCCAGGTTTTGCCCTGAACAAAAAGGAACACCTATATAAACATGGTATTTTATCCTTTACACCGCCATCCGCCAACTGTCACGGAATGGTCCTTATTAATAATTTACTGCAAATTTGCCCCACTATACTGCCACTGAACTGACCGCCAGAGGTACACACTGCTCATGGTGCACAACACCCACTGATTGGCTACTTGATAATCTTTCTCCCTCGGGAAAAACATGAGAAACCAACTAGAGAGAGAGAGAGCACTCTCGGCTCTGAACACATTTTTTTATGCATGTGTACATGCATATCTCCAACTCCCAAGAAAAAGACTCTTTTTAAACCCAGATGGCACAGCAGTATCATGTTCCTTGATGTTGCGGCAGTCGGAGCTATGCAACAAAGGAACCCTGTTGACTGTTGAACCGCCAGCCCCGCTGTTCCATCAACTTCATGCCCATCCCAAGGGTGGCAGTATAACGAGGTTTGACAGTATCTTTCATTTCCTCCAACATTGTTTCATGGGGTTAGCTTTCTCTCAAATCATGATCATTTAGGTCGGGAGCCCAGTTGTTTTTGCTTTTTTCAAATTATACTCTTCAGATTTATTAATAAATTTTTGTGGGTGGTTGGCGGGTGCTTTGGTGTGGTTTGCTTCTTCTTTCCTATCAAACATCTATGGTCCTTATCTCCCCTCCTTTTTTTAAAAATGTTTGTTACTCTCTTGTAACACCTCTAATCTTCTGGCGCTCATATGACCTTATGCAGTTGCGAGCGCCGTAAAACCTCTACTAAAACAAAAAAAACAAATATATTTTGACACCCTAGATCTTGGTACATGTATTGTACATGGCATTTGTTCTCTGGCAATTCTAAATATGTAATTGCCAATATCCAGCAGATCCAAGGTATAAAAAAACGTGGTATATAAATACATGTAACCTTTCTTCTGGTATGCAGAAACTGGTGCCATTGTTGAGAGTAATACAACTTAAGACAAATGTTATTTATATTGTTGCTTTTTTCTCAGTGATATCTCTGTTTTCATGTTATAGCGTCTCCTGTTTTAATACAGGTTCAGCACATATATATATTTATTTTCTGTTTGTTTATGCAGATAGAATGAATTTAATAAAGACAATGAGAACTATATGATATGGTTCAGGTTTTGATTTTGTCTTCTAATAATCATGTGTTGTAGGTTTTTTGATGCTTAAAATGAAATAATTGTTACCTTTGTTGACGTTATACGGCATGCTGGGCGTAAGGGCTGAGTGTTTACTTAGCTGATATCAATCATGCTCGGTTATTGTATGGATGAGCATATTTCAAATTCCCAATGAAATGTTCTTGAACTTGAACTTCAGCTGTTTAGGGAGTTTTATAGACTCTCCCACTACTTGGCTGCCTTATTCTTAGCAGAGATGGACTTTCATTTGAAATCATGCCTCTTAAACAACCTTAGTGTTGTAAAGGGCTTCAAACCCATACTACACTGTACCACTAAACACAGGATACGTCCGTTTCAAGGTCTAGGGCCAAGACTGGTTCCTGAGCTGTAATTTTGGGGCTCTAGTCTTTACTTTGTATGCTAACGAGGTGAGTTTGATTTCCATGTGAGAAAATTTAATAAGAATTTTTTGTCAGTTGTTTTTATCTTTCTGTTGGGATATACCGCACCTATCAGGATTAGCCCTGACGGACAGCCCATTCTAAATGATCTAAACTTTTCACTATTCCTTTTAACAACGATAATGAAGGGGAAGAAGTACAGTGTAGGTGTTTTTATTGGGTGCTTTGTGCCTCTATTACTTGCAGAAGACTTGAGTTTAATTCTGATATATATGGGCCATGGGTAGGTCATTTTATCGAGTATCTCTACCTGTCTAATCACCACCTGTTTACTAGGATGTATCCCACTCAGCCCTATTTCACCCTGAAAGGTAGGGTTGAATATGCCCCCTTCTTAATCCTAATCAAAATTTATTTAATAAATTGTGTCAGTGGGACAGGAGCATTTGCAGTCAATCATAGAAGACAAATGGTCGCATTTCACCACAGATGGAAAATCTAAAAAATGTATCATAACAATAAGAGAGAAGGAACAGATTCTGTAAGAGAAATAAAAACAAACACATTCAGTGCTGGGAGTTCAAGTTAGTCTAGACAGCAGTTTATTTTTAATAGGATTTACTGAACACATCAGTGAACCCTGTTCCTCTGAATGGAGAGTTATCATTTCCTGCCAATATCAACAACGGCAAGAGACGTACAAGAAACGCATACCCATACGCCTCATTTTGTCAAAAATCACTTTTTTAAAATTTCAGATCATGTAGCTGTTTTTTCCCCAAGTTGAAATACAACAGCTAATAACATGGGGGAAATGTGTAAATTTTCCTATAAATAAATGAAATGCACATGATCTTGAAGCTAGCTCTAGTATGCTACTGACATAGATTGATCAAGACGGTAGGTTCTTTGACCATGCCTGTCAGCACCAACAAAGACAGAGAGGGATACAGGACAGCAGCAGCAGAAAGACGAAGATATCAGTCAGATAAAATAAACATCCTTACACAGGAAACGACTTGCATCTTCAGTGATCAATGGTGAGGAGCTTAACTTGATCTTGTAGTGTACAATACGGTACATCACATACCCGCACTCTCTGAACCCTCATGCAATTTATTACAAAGTATTCAGAGAGCCAGTAGCTCTAATACTAATAATTAGTAATATAAGTATTTCCCCAATCACAGCCCCTGTGGGAACATGCGGCAATGTATACGCATAATAATGTACCTTTAGGTGCATATCGTTTCCACTCCTTCCTATCTCAGCCTCTGGACAAGCGACCAACCAACCAAAGCAACTACAGTCATGTGTTCTTGAGCAATGGTTTATAACTAACCCACCTCAAAGATAGGCTTCTACACTGCTTAGTTCATTACAGGAGAAAGTCAATGGTTTAGGGGGAAGATCAAGTACATGGCTAAACTGAAATATATAGAATAAAAGTCATATAACCCTTCTCTGATCTATCAGAGAAAAGTGGGGCAAGTCTACAAAAAAAAGTTTCTCCTTATAGAGATCTGCTTTATCCCTGTCCTTGTCTTATCCTCATCTTATACTATACACATAAGACCAAAACAAAAACAAATTTAAGCAATACTGGTTATTAAAAATTGTGTAAGAAAGAAAAGACAAAACTTATGGATATAGACTCCTCAGCTCATACTAAAACAAACAAAAATACAACTCAAAATGCGCAAATAGCCAGTTTCAATCTATAAGGATAGGCTTTTTTTACAGCATATTAAAAAAACCGCTACATATACAATATAAACATTTTTGATTGACTGAATGAAAATATATTAAAAGTAAATATCTCGACTGAACAAAAAAATATAATTGCCTCTGTATTTTAAATCTAGTGATTTAAATAATTCCTGCAAATGCGACTGAGTAACCAAATAATACTTAGTTCAGTGGACCAAACAAACAAAATTGCTTTTGGACTGAGATGCAAATTTTGCCTTCAACAGCATTTCTGCAAGCCTTTACCCACAATATGCTCATCATCTCCAGATCTCAACCTAGACTGCATTGTTCGTGGCAATGATTGTCCTGCCCTCTGAGACAATTTTTACAATTTTCATAACTGCAAAAAGGTGAATAACAATCTCCTAGAGTACTAAGATTGTACTACAAAATTGGTAAAAGCTTAGTTCTGTTCTGCATATTCTCTGGACTCCTCTACTCTATGCTCCAGCCTGCTCCACAAGATGATAAGACAACAAAATACTCATGGCTTTGGCACAAAGTCAAAGGTCAACAGAGGATAAAAGGAGAGCATATTATATTGCTCTCGACTGTATTTGACAGCTTGCAGTAGTTGTACATGAGCCAGAACCATAAAAGCAAAAGACAATACAGAATGGACATCCATAAATAATTGAGGACTTAAAAGAAAGAACATGTATAATAACACAGTCGACTACTGTTTTCTTTTCCAAATAACAACATGACAAATTACTGATACTGATAGGTTCTGTTTTCAATTTTTCTGTACATAAAACATGAAAATCGTGAAACTTGGGAGTTGAAAAAGTGCAAAACATGTCGCGAATGGTGTTATGGTAACTTGCATAACTTTTGCATAATTTTGCTTTTTTGTGCTTAATTTGGCCTTCTAAATTTGCATAATTCTACGGGGACAGACTACAGATGAGTTGATGTCATCGTGAGAGAGAAAAAAAATAATCAACTAATCAGTTCAACTCATCTATTGGGACCTCTGTACTGTAAAGAAGAAGAGGAGCTGGAACCCGAGAAAAAGATCAATTTAATAACTGAAGAGAAACACAAGCCGAGTCGACTGCAGTTGCATTTTGCAGCATGTTGCGATATAGAATAGATGACCTTGCTTTTTTTCTTAATTTCTGCACCTTACTCTTCATTGAATCTCATGTGATTTAACAAGTAGGCCTACTTATATATATATATATATATATATATATATATATATATATATATATATATATATATATATATATATATATATATATATATATAGATAGATAGATAGATCTATATATTGCCCCAAAGCATAGAAAGGAGCCTCTGAAGGTCTTTACAATGTATGGTCTAGTTGAGACATATACACACAAACACATGATATTGTTATTAGGGGCCTATTAAATCATTGAGAATCAGCACAGTTGAAGTATCACTTTCTCCAGAGAGATAAAACTCACCCTGAATACACATACCCTGTACCGCTCAGCCAAGTTTGGGGTTGGTTGGAAGGTATACCTGGTAGATCTTACCTTTTTCTTTTCTTCCACTGACCGCACTGTGGCCTATAACTAACTAACCAATCACTCAACATTTTTATCATCCATTTCACTCTCTTATTAACATGCACACTATAGGAATTTGGCTCAAAGTCAACGTAAAATGACAAAAAAATAAAACAACTTGTACTCAGAACCAAAGCCCATTGCTGAAAAGCTCATATAAAAAACTGCTTCTGTCACACAGATAATACAAGTTCATTCAAGAAACAAAATTTTTGGAATCTGAGATCTCTGATATTTTAAGAGAGAGAGAGGAGGAGAAATGGATAAGGAGAGAGGGTGATTGAGATAAGGCGGGAGGGAGGAAGAGATGGAGAGAATAGCAGAGAAATGGTGATAAAGAATAAGATGAAGGTGAAAGTGAAAGATGGCAAGTTATGCAAAATGAGAGAAAGCGAATGAATCAGACGCATACAGGAAATGAAACCTGTAACCTCTCAAACAGACAACTGAAATTTATTCTGCCATTCCAGAAAACTACTGAAATCCATTTAGCAGTCCTCAAACTATCAAAGTACATGTACTTCTAAATAAGAGGGCACAATTTACTTCTTCTTATCTTTTCTAAAGGGGCCAATTGAGTTCCCATGGAACATCCCTTATCAAATCCTAATATTTCCAATTCTGTTATTGTATAATACCAAAACATTCCAAAAAGCAGTCCTCCTATCCTGTTGCATTAGCATCAGTTGAGAGAAGTAGCTGGTGCTTGCTGTTAAGGAGCAATGGCGTCTGTCTGTTAATTCCTGCTGACACTGCAAATGGTAAAAACACAACAGGTGCAAATGCTGGTGGCCAAAAGACAAAGGACAACCAACAGGAATGAGGTAACATAACGATTGACAACCAAAGACACAACAACAACTTACTCTACAACAGACATTTAGGGAGACAAAAATTAATAACAGAAATAGATGATAAATTCAGAGTACAGCACTGAACTAAATATATTTCCCACAAACAGTGCTAAAAAGTTCTTTTTTAATTCCCTTCTTTAAAATTTTTTTTTTTTCAGGATCATGAGTTTGTTGAAACAAAAACATCTTTCAAAGACGACGCTTACTTCATCAGTATTGAGGTATTGAAATATTTTATTCCCACAAGTCAAAAAGGCTCAACAGAAATACACAACCAATGGTTTAACTTCAGGACATTTACATTATAAAAATCATTCCAATAAGTAGAATATTTTCTATAATTTATTAGCAAAAACATTTTAATTGTGTTGAGTCTTGGTGAAATCAGGCGCTCGTCGAAACAATCAAATGGATGAAACGTGACATATTTCAGCCACTGGTTTAATTTTTATAAAAATATTTATCCAGGCCTCAATACCTTTTATATCCATTTCAAAACAAAAGTCGGTGTGGATGCTGGTTAAAAGCAAAAAAAATGTAAATTTGCAGTTTCAAGGGACACTAGAATTTTGAAAATCCCCAAACTCTGGCAGCCCCTTTCTCACTAATTTTACAACCGACACCTGGCGACCCCCACTTCTTTCAATTGTAAATATCCCGACTCCATTTCAAGATAGAAGGGTATTTTTTCATCGAAAGCAAGGCTTTAAGATGATACCAATAATTCCATAAGCCCAGAAATTGACGAGTGCCTGATTCCATCGTGTCGTGACACAACAGCATCAAGCAGAGCACTGTCCTCAAAAGTTAGTTAACAGAAGAAACAGCAAATCCAAACACAACAGCTTTATAAGGGAAAAATCAGGAATACATATTTTTGTTTATATAAAAACCCCACATACATCTGACTGTCTTAGGGTTTTATCAGTATAATTCAGTTTCCAATTTTTGTCCTTTTTATAGTACAATAAATTGTTGAATCTGATCTGTCTTGAAATTATGTTACAAAACATAACGAAGCTAGACAATAGTATTCAACTGTAGCGTAGTTCACTTTCATCCAAAAAGAAAATAACATTGTGAATTTGTCATGAGTATCCAGTATGTTTTCTGGATAATTTCGCCATTATACGGAACAGTCATGACTAAACAATTAAATAAAGAAAAAACACCAACAAGAAAAGGTATTCAAAGTTCCTAGAAAAGTAAATCTGCATCAACACACAGCATTAACAATATTTGTACTTAACCCTGTTGACACTACTTGGGGTTATAGGCAGAGACGCGCAGCATTCCGACCGTAAAAAAACTGATCGGGGTATAAAAGAAATGACGGCAATGCAAAGATAAAGACCAAAAGAGGGTTAACTCTATAGATCAATAGCTGTGAGAAAACAAAACTTTTGTAGAAAAAGAAGATGAGAATTCTCATTGGAAGCTAGCGATTCTTGTAAGTATAGTAAAAGTTGTTTTTATTTTATAGATCATGGGTCAGTAAAATTCCATTGTTATTATGAGTGTGTTGGGTCAACATTGAAAATGTACCTAAGTTGTAAACACCCTTCCATTTCGATATTGCCTGCAACTCTTCTCACTCAGTGACCACTCCCCATAGATCTATACTGATAGTGTCAGCAAGGTTAAGAAAAAAATCTCAGACCGAAGGGCTAGAACCCAAATGGCCGCTGGATTGGAAAAGTAAGAATAAAATCAAATAAATTCCTGCATCCCAACTCTGAGCTTTCGATACATTTTTAACAGAGAAAACGAAATCAAGTCATCGTACAAGTTACCCAAGAGTCAAGAGTTACAGTAAGAAATCTGTGTAAAGAAGCTAAATAGGGAATGCTGAGGAAAAGTGACAAGAAAGTGCTGAAATAGTTGAAACGAGAAATGTGACATTATAAAACCTCTCTAGAAATTTTAGCATCTGGGCACAAATACATACAAAGGACAGGAGACAATCCCCGATTCATGCTCTGTAAATCAGGTACTAGAACAACACTAACTCTTCAAACAACGAGTAGCCTACAAACTGTGGCAGCTGACATGATGTACGTCCCAAAGTAGACTCAAACACACACAACAAAAATATGACCTTATGCAGTTGAGAGCCCCGCAAAATACTTACCAAAAAAACCTTCCACAAAAAAAAGTTTATGTACTTGTAGAGATTTTGTTGTCACCATTTGCTTTTCGTCAAGTCCACATAGGTTACACACTTTGAATCTCATCAGGAGTGCAACAACCAAGCACAAAGGGTAAATTGTAAATGGTTTACGCCCCTATTGATACAAAGTAGATTATCTAAGAGGTGGGCAGCTTCCAATCTGCATGTCGTCAGAGCCAACCTGGGCCACGTGGGATACAGCACCCCAGAAGAAAGATGGAGATTCTCGAGTGCAATAATTTTTTCCCTAAAGGGAATCGAACTTACATCTCCTGTGTGCAATGACAAAGGGCTAAGCCACAGACCCCTGAAAGCACATCTTATGTACACAGCAAGTAGCAAATGAAGTAAACAAGAAAAAATTACACCCATTTTTACAAATTATTCTTACAATTGCAATAAGGCAGACATCAACGCACTGATAATGACACTTTCATTTAACACCTTTTCTCTCTTCCATAAAATTTCTCTTTCATTTTTACACTTTTATCTCTTTTCTGTTTTAACAGTTTTCTCCCTCTTTCGATATCCAATGTGAGAAAGTCTCCAATTCCCCACAAACTATTTGGATCTAAACAGAAAGTACTAGTGGTATGTTGCATAGATAGACTAGTGATTCGGCAGCATGATTCATAGCCATAGGTCCTAGTTCCAAAGCCAGCTCTGGGCCCGACATCCAGCCCTTGGGAAAGGCAGTGTGCACAGATTAGCGTAACTTTACCCAGGAGAGTGAGAACTGTGGTCATTTGGCTGTGGTCATTTGGCTAAAAACCATGTAAGATTTTGTCAGTATGTCAGAGTGAGAGCGTCAATAAAAGGCAATTTGCAACAGAATGTCTCCCAGGAAACTTGGAATGTTTCTGAATGTTACAGGGTGTGTCTCTGCATAAATAAATAGTAGGCCTACAGTGCATAAACCATATTTTCTAATCCAGTTGTATGCACTATATAAAAGCAATCTATCTATGTTATTATTATTTTTTATTATTATGATGGCATACCCTCGAGCGTCATAAACAATTATTCAGATAGTGATTCTGGTGCATTCATCTAAAATTTTCGACAGTATTACCTATCTGACACTTTTTCAAGTCACTATTGAATACAAACAGTTCATAAAATCAGTCTTTCAGAAAACACAGCAAAGAGCAAAAAGAGAATGGCATTGCAAAAAAAGTGATGTGGCAATAGTGTATACCCCCATCTCCCAAAATTAAAAAAAATATTGATACAAGAAGGAAATGTGCAGTAATATTCCTTTTAAAAATGATTCACATGCATCGACATAAAACGAAAAAAAAACAAACAAAAAACATCACAACAGTGAGTGGTGGGTATCGTTTAAAAGCTCAATGAATCTGAGCTTCAGAAATTCAAATGAAGGGATATAAAATTGGTTGTCCTATTCAAAAACAGTGAAAGAATTTAAGAGCACAGTAATAACATGAGGCCCTCCTATCATGGAAAAAAAACAAGTCAGTATAATGGTAAAATCATGTGTGCTTATAATGTCAATTTCAGAACTGTGAGCTTATGTAAGAGGTTTGGAAACAAAAAAGCATTAGAATTAATCTGCAATCCCTGAATGAGAGATGAGAGTCTGGGTGGCAGAAAATGGTGGGGGAGAAAAAAAAAAAAAGTGTTTTAATTACAATAATGGAGTACTTCTGAAAGTAGAAAAAAAATTTGTCTGTGACAAAAAAAACCTGGAAAGAAAATGCTTTCACATGCATGTGAGTCTGACCTAGATAATCTTCAACTTTCCGCTGCACTGACCTGAGAAGACAAAAATGCATACAAATGAACAAACAAACAACGCAGATGTGCATCTTGCCGTAACAGAACACAATATTTAAACGCACACATACACTACACAAAAACACAAACCAATTGTTCAACAAATACACACCAGTCTCACCTCAGCAGTTGGAATAATTTCCGAAGGATTATTGAATGTTTACCAAGTTACATGCACATTTCTTCTTGACAGAGTCAAAAAGGGGCACATTGGTGCAATTATGATCATTCATGGGTTTAAAACGGCAAGACTGTTTCCAGATACAATATAACCAAATGGACAAAGTACCAGAGATCATAAACATCCTGACAGGTTCACATTATGCGTGTAAGGCCAGGAAATCTGTAAATGATTAAAAATGTTTAATGCCCCATCAACCCAGTTTAGATAAATGTGAGGCATCATTGTGAAATCAGGCACTCATCGAAATAATGAAAATGAAATTAAAGAAACAAGCGTTTGCCTGAGAGTCTGCACATCTTTACTGAATTTTTGGTTTTTGGCTCAACACCTTTTATATCATTATATATAACAACACATTTCAATGTGAATTTAATTTTTTTTTAAACTCTTAAAGGTATAAAATCAAAATATATAAATTTTCAGTTTTCAAGGACTGTTAAGCAATTGAAATTACCAAACTTTGGCGGCTATTTCCTCGCTAATTTTACCTTCGAAACCAGGTGACCCCCACCTCCTTTAATCGCAAATGTCTCAACTTCAGTTCAAGATGGATAGGTATTTTTTAAAAATTGAAAGCAAGGCAAATGAATAAACTTTTAGACGATGCCAATAACTCCACAAAAATAGACGAGCACCTGATTCCATCGTGTTGTGACACAAATAATATAAGAGGCGGACTGCTCTGACCCTGTCTGCCAAAGCCAACCAAAACGGAGAGGGATTTACAGCATCTCAACAGAAAGACAAGAGATACTCGATAAAATGGAATTTAAAAAATGGAAACTGAACTCATGTCTTAAGCATGCAATAGTGAAGAGCCTTATTAATCATATACAATTTCACTGACACGACGTTTAGATGGGTGGTCACTGGGGTGTGTCCCTGAGCAAAACATGATAGCTTTACCTCCTAGGCAGGGTGCAGCTTGGTGACAGTCAGCAATGGCTAGTTTGTAAGATTGTATGTGTGTGATATTGCATTTTGTAACCTCGATAAATAATAGTGTATAATAAGTATTGTACCTTCCGCTGCAAACCGAATTTCCCAAAACGTGTCAAATTAAAGTGATATTATATAACTATCAGAGATCAGTTTAAGTAGTAATATATTATGATTTTCTATTTCAAACGAAAGACACCTCTTTCAGATAGCTGCTCAAACATGCAGGCACTACTGCACTGTACACTTCATACTTCTTACACAAATCAGCATTCCCACAGACTCGTTCAACACACAATAATCTTTGTCACTCAATCAAAAAACCCTTTGGGCCTCAGTATAACTTTTATCACAATAAAATCACATACACACAACTGTCACGGTGTGACAACTTCAACATGTCTAATGTCTGATATGTGTCACATAGTGATCCACCAAGAAATTAGTCTCTTATGTTCCATGCAAAAAATTCATCATGTCTGTCGCCACATATGTCATGTAATCACGTAATGATTTCACAACAAGGTTTCCTGGGAAGCAAGAAAATTTTGGTGGACTAGAAATCACAATTTGCCATGATTTTTTCACCTACACAATCTTCTTCCTTGTAGACATAACATCACAATTGTTTCCGACCTGAGAACACATTTCAAGTTGGAGGAATATATATGAACTTAAGACTACACTCACTTCAAGACAGTTAACGACAATCTAGTTATGGCTTGAAGAAATCTTACTCAGATGGAACTTGTACTTGTAGAAACAATAGAGCACAACTGATTAACTGTTTCAACAGTTACTTGTAAATATTGCTTCACTGCAATAACACACCAAGAGTAAAGACGAAACAAGAGCAGGGATATATCACACAGTTAATTCTGGTTTGTACTAGTGCTAGTCACAAAACATTTAAAAAATAGAAATTTAAAAAAAAAAGCACTGAAATCACAAGACACTCTTTCCCCCCCCCCCCCAAACAATAACACATTCAATCTAGCATATCAAATAATCAGCATCTTCACAAATTACTACTACAACTTTGACTGGACTTGACTTGCCAGGACTTTCTGCATCTGGAGGAAGGATTGCCGGAGCAGTTCTGAGAAGTCCTCCGAGTTGGTCTGCGGGCTGTTGTTGTAGGAGGACACAGACAGGACCAGCTGGTCTTCCTGAGGGTTGTAGCAGATGCCGTAGCCGTCAGGGACAACCGGGCCAAAGTTGAGCACGATGGAGCTTTTGGAGGCCACCTGGGGGAGTAAAAGAATTGTGAGTGTCAGTGTAAAGGTTTTAAAAATAAGCCGCACAACTGACAGCAAACAGTAAGAGCAGAGCGAGACAGAAAAAAGGATTATGGGATAACGTGGATACGCTACAATTTGAGAATTATGAGTGTTAGTGTAAATGTTTTAAGCAAGCCACATAATTGACAAACAACAAGAACAGAGACAGAAAAAAAAGTTTTCATAAATTGTTTCCAAAGCGCTTGCTACCCATATCATAGATTAAGAAACCGCAATTAAAATAAATGTCCAAATTTTGGGTTTGAACATCTGAACAGTTGGCTGACAATATGTTAGATAAAATTTCAGTCATCGTCTACTGTATGCATTCATCTTAACCCCTTCATGCCACAGGGTCCATTCATGCTTCATCAGGCAGTTTTGAATCCTCAGCGACAAAAAGTAGCACTAGATTTATGGGTCACTTGCCTATAATTAAACCTGGTTTATAAATACCACCATTTTTTTGGGGGGGGGGGGGGTAAGGGGGGTAAGTGTCTTACAGTGTTGGTAACTGCAAAGGTCATACGAGCACGGAGCACATTAAACATTTTCAGTAGGTAGGAAATTTTTAATTTTGCCTGGGTAGCGACAGCAGATTACTCTTATCGATTTTTGACTACTAAGGGATCTTTAACGTGCGCAACTTGCACACAGGACGTCCGAGAATTTTCATCCTCATCTGAGAAGGCTAGGTGTAGATTCTGCCTACCATAAGATCAGGGAGGTAAGAAGGAGGCAAGGAGTAGCAGTAGAAAGGCTGCAGAAAGCGTCAGGAGCCCAGAGGAGGGGGCAAAGGTGGTGAGGCGGTGGGGGCAGAAAATGGAGACGAAAGCAGACAACAGAACATTTTTAGAGAGCAGGAAAGAAGTCCAAAGGAGACAACTTTAGAGAAGAAAATTTTCTGTTGAACCCGGGACCTATTGAATGAGAGGTGAACACCTAACCTACAGACCACAGAGTCCCCCCCCCACACACACACACACTTTTAAAAAGAAGATTAAAAAAAAAAATATAGACGAATGTGAATCTACGACGTTTTACGAAATACATCCAAGAGAAACAGTATGCACAACACAATACAACCAATGACAACGTTATCATGGTCCTCGCGCTTCGCAAGGCATGATGAATGCTGTACATCCCAGCAGCTCCCTGTATTTTTAGTTTTAGCAAGAGTTTTACGGCACTTACAACACAATAAGGTCATATAAGTGCCGAAGAATAGATGTGTTACAAGAGAGTAACATACACAAAAAAGAAAGAGGTGAGATAAGGGTGATAGATGTTTGATAAGAAAGAAGGAGCAAACAACACCAGAGCACCCCCGCCAACCACTGACAAGGAAAACTGAAAAATGGCGTACGGACGTCCTATAGGTCACAAAGGGGTTAATAAGACAGTAACCAGAACCCACCTGGCTGGTGGACAGTCGGAAGTGGCAGTTCTCCTTGAAGGACAGGTCCATGAACAGCTGTGGGATGTCCATCCCGTTCTCCAGGGCGGTCAGTTTCAGGCCCAGAAGATGTCTGTCAATGCCCTGACCAGCTACCGTCTGGGAGGGGGGGGGGGGGGGGGGGGGAGGAGGCAAGAAAGTTTTTAGTTTTAGTAAGAGTTTTACAGCACTTGCAACACAATACAGTCATATAAGTGTTGAAGATTAGGTGTTACAAGGGAGTAACAAACACAAAATAGAAGGAGGGGAGATAAGGGCGATAGATGTTTGATAGGAAAGAAGGAGCAAACCACACCAGAGCACAAGAAAGTTTGGAGGTTGAATTCCTGACTGATGGTCTGGAGTCCCCTTCACCTAGGAGGAGAGGGAAAGGAGGGGGGGGTGGTTGGAAGAGAGGGGGAGACAACAGGAGGGCAATGAGAAGGTTTGTGGAATAGAGCTGAAGAGGTGAGGGTTTTGAAAAGGGGAAGAGGAAGCGAGAAGGTGAGGCAAAGAGGGGGGTCTGGCAGGAGGGAAGTGAGAGGGTTTGTGGAAAAGGGGGAAAGAGATGAAGGGTTTCAAAGTGGGAAGAAAGGCAAAAGATTGGTATCATCTTAAAGCTTGTTCATTTATCTTGCTTAATGGGGAAAAAAATACCCATCTATCTAGAGCAGAAGTGAAGATATTTGTGATTGAAAGAGGTAAGTTCACTTGGTTTCAGCGGTAAAAAGAGCGAGAAAATGGCTGCCAAAGTTTGGTAACTTCAATAGCTAAAGAGTCCTTGAAGGTGGGG
>NW_004797471.1:314209-323702 GCF_000002075.1 Aplysia californica | reverse complement strand
CCTCTTCCTCTTACACAAAGGGTCAGGCAAAAAGATACATTGTCTCTGATTAACTCTAGTTTCCTTCTCATTTTTAAATAAACTGCAGCACTGGCATTCTTACAAGTCATACCTAAAACACCTTCAATTTCATTGTAAATAATTGTAAATGTTTTACACCCCTATAGGCACAGCTCAGATCGTTATGGGCATGGCTGGCTCAAGGACATTTTTTAAACAAAGATAAAGTGTTTTTAGTTTTAGTAAGAGTTTTACAGCACTGGCAACAAAAACAAACACAGAGGGAGTGCAAACAACATAGCAGAGAGTCTGCTACCAACAACCCATCAACAAACCCACCTCATCCGTGTACTTCCTGTGTGCTTGTACAGCCTTTCGCAAAAGTTCCGCCTTCTTGTTTACGGGCACGGCCTCATCTTCCATGGCGGTGGTGAAGGCAAGGGAGGCCACTGAGCATGAGCGAATCGTCTCCGTGCGCCCCTGCTGGAAACGCCGGAGGGACCCAGACTCGTACGTGGCGCACGGCTGTCCGTACATCCTGGGGGTGGTTCGGTTGTTTGAGTAAAGAGAGGAGCTCTTAAAAATGTATGATTTAAAGGATACATTTATTTAAAACTGATATTGCCATAGAAAGTGTATTTAAAAAGTCTACAGAAACAATCCACAAACTACACAACAGTTGAAACTCAAAGTTGAACATGAGGTCCAAAGAATCAACTAACAAATTTGCCACAACTTTAGTCAAAACTCAAGCTTGTCTGGAGAGAAATGGTGTGCACTAGTGTGTGTGTGTGCTTGCGTGTGTGTGTGTGCGTGAGCGTGTATGTGTGAGAGACTAAGTGTTTGTATGTAAGCAGTTGTGTGCATATGCTAAAATGTGAGCGTGTGTGAGTATGTGGGTCTGTGTGGGCCTGTGCGAGACAGGTCATCCAAAGTCTCACTTGAAGTAAGCCAACTGGAATGCCTGCTGCATGAAGGCGTCAGGGCTCAGTTTCTGCTGCTTGATGAACTTCTTGCCGTAGTCCTTGAACCACATGGTGCGCAGCATCACATCATCCACCAGACTGGGAACCACACAAGAGAAATCAAAATCATGTTCTCAATACTTACTTACTTACTACCCGTTACGCCATCTGGCGTTTAGGGCAGCAACAAAGGATCTCCAGCTCTGTTGGTTTTGGGCCATCTAGGTCAACGTCCCCCAATACTATATATAGCAATTAATAATGTTTCTACCTGTACTGTTATGAGAAATGAAGTGATTATGCTCAGAGAAATAACAGAAAAAAAATATATAACTAAAATACTGCTGTACACTGACAGAACGCCTGTTTCTTACTCAGGGGAGTTTCGAGATATAAAGTTGTTTTGTCCGAGTAACTATTTATAAAAGGCATTCTTTCTAAATTTGCGAGGCATCGTGGGGAAATCAGGCACTCGTCAAAATAATTAAATAGAAAAAAATCGACATTTTCCGATCAGTTTGAAATTTTTTTTTCGGAATGTTTGTTTTTTGGCTCAGCACCTTGTATGTCTGTTCAAAAACATTCCTAGGTGTGGATTTAATGGAAAAAGGTAGATTTAAGGCAAGAAAAATGTAAATTTGCAGTTTCCTAGGACTCTTGAGCTATGGAATTCACCAAACTTCGTGACCATTTTCTCGTTAATTTTACTTCTGAAACCAGGCGACCCCATCTCTTTCAAAGGCATGTATCTCGACTACTATCATTGATAAATTGTTATTTTTTTCATCAAATGCAAGGCAAATGAACAATCTTTAAGATAATACCAATAACTCTATTTACCCAAAAACTGACGAGTGCTTGATTCCACCGCGTCGTGACACATTTGAATTCTAATTAATTCAAAAACTTGTCCCAGTTTCACTTTGATTTTTTCACACAAGTAGGATAAATGATCAAGCTACCGATTTAGCAAATAATAAAAATTGGCGTCAACATTGAAAAAAGGCATTTTAACAGTTTAAGCGAGAATAGTGTGTGGGTTTGCATGGGTATGAGTGTGTAGGTATGTGCATGTGTGTGCATGTGTGTGCATGTGTGGGAGTAGAATATGATATAGAAATGAAAATAAATATTGGGTGGGGGGGGGGGGGGGGGGAAAAGGAATGTGAGAAAGAGTGAGACAGAGTGAGTGAGAGAGACAGAGTGAGTGAGAGAGACAGAGAGAGAGAGAGAGAAAGACAGAAAGAGAGAGAGAGAGAAAGACTGACAGAGAGAAAGACAGAGAGAGAGAGAGAGAGAGAGAGAGAGAGAGAGAGAGAGAGAGAGAGAGAGAGAGAGAGAGAGAGAGAGAGAGAGAGAGAGAGAGAGAGAGAGAAAGTGAGTGTACTGTGGAAAATATAAGCACAACCTATTTACATTAGAGTACAAAAACTCATCTTATTTTAGAGTCCTATAGTGAAATAAAAAGTAAGAAAGGATAAGCACAAAAACAGACAGTTGGAAAAGAGGTAGGACTTACAAGTCATGCTCTCCGACCACCCAAAACAGAAACAGACCAGAAAGCAGGCTCTTTCTGACATGTCTAATAAAAAAAATTTTTAAATTAAATTCTCACACTTTGAGGAGTCAAATAGCTCTTTCAGAAGGTGCACTAGATTTACATCTGGAGTCAACTTCTGCTCCCCGCAATAACAGGCTGAAAGATTCTTTGCGGACTTGCATTCAGCATATTTTGTAACGCAAGAGGCCTTTTCTGGGTTCCTCCAAGACATGGCTGACGCATCAGTGCGCGTCTGATCAATTAAAATTTGAGCACTGATTATGGCTTTCAGATGATCAAACACGATACCTCTCAAATTTGGTGCACATCGGCGCAAAATTGGAGAAGTTATTGTTTTCTGACAGTCGAGTAAAGGACAGTAGGTTCATGATACCAGATAGGAGAAGACTTACGAATCAACTTCCTCCATGCCTCGGTTGATGACCAACCGAGTTTTGTCGCCAAAGTTGAAGGTCAGTCTCTTTGGAGGCGGCACATCAGTGGCACCCACCCTGGGATCAATGTCACGTTCTCTGGAGAGACAGTAACAATATTAAGTTGGGTCCTATGTTTATTAAGATTTTATTCAAAGAAGATCTGATGGAAACAATTTTTTATAACGTAATTGTCAAAGTAGATCTGTATACGGCTTAAAAGGCAATACGTATCAAAAGATTAGTAAGCTGGCCCAAAAAGCACTGAAAAATTATTTTTTTAATTTATCAGGCTGTGTTTGACTACCACAAGGTCCAATAACTAGCAGACAGAAAGTTAAAATTTACATGAAGAAAAGACTGACGTCAAAATGTCCATGAATCCTCATTTGGACCAACTTAAGAATACACCCTTTTCTCTCCCTCCCACACGCATGCTTGTAACACAACTACAACAAGAGGAACAGATCTCCCTGAGGCTTACACACTATGAACTGTCTTCTTGTTCTTTCCCCCTTCACCACTGAAACTTATTTTTTCCTTCAGTCCCTTCCCTTTCAATATATGATTTTTGTTTGTTTTATTTTTGCTTTTTGGGGTATATGTTTTGGCCATATGTGAGGCAGCGCGGTGGAATCAGGCGCTCGTCAAAATAATCAAAGTGAAGAAACTTGCATTTTTCCGCCGGTTTGTGAATATTTATCAAATTTTTGTTTTTTGGGCTCAATACCTTTCATCCCCATTAAAGAACTCATTTCAGTGGGGATTTTTCTAAAAAAAACGTTGATTAAAGGTACAAAAAATGTAAATTTTCAATTACCATGGGCTCCTAAGCTAAGGAAATAACTAATCTTTGGCGGCCATTTTCTTATTAATTTTACCTCTGAAAATAGGTGACCCCCACCTCTTTCTTTCGCAAATATCTCGACTAGTATTCAAGATAAATGGATATTTTTTTCATTCAAATAAAGACAAATGAACAAGCTTTAAGATGATACCAATAACTCTACATGCCCAAAAATTGACGAGAGCCAGGTTCCACCACGCTGCCTCACATATTGTAAATTCCATGACAACAGTCATTTAGTACATCCTTTTAAGGAAGAAGGGCCACACCCAAAGTAAGGAGTGTAATATCTGTGTGCATGCTGGTGAAAGGTATAAAACCCATTTTGAAGAATTGCGTTTTATTGCATTTTATGGTACAAAAGTAATTTCTGAACAACTTGCTTTTAAGACATTTTAAAGATAATTTCTTCAGTACTTAGTGAGATCTGGTTAATGTTATCAGGCAGGATGCAGAAACGAAGTTTTGAAAAAATAGA
The DNA here is from genome assembly GCF_000002075.1 of Aplysia californica. Taxonomy (NCBI): domain Eukaryota; kingdom Metazoa; phylum Mollusca; class Gastropoda; order Aplysiida; family Aplysiidae; genus Aplysia; species Aplysia californica. The sequence continues at coordinate 319,438 of NW_004797471.1, read as the reverse complement.
TTTAAAGTTTCTCTGAGATCTGAATCGAGCTCTACTCCATAAAAATATTGAGTTGTCTGTCTCCGAAACTTTTGACAAAACCGTTACTACGCAAGGTACAACTTTTAAAAAGCAGTTTAAGACAATTAATAAACAGTTTCAAAGTGTCATCAAAACTCTCTCTTCTCTCTTGCCCTTTTCAACTCCCAGTGGAGCACAGGCCATCAACAACATTTCTCCAGCGAAGCCTGTCCTGAGCATCCTTTTCTATCTGTTTCCATGATGTCCCCACTTTTTCAATTTCGTCATTAAAACACTTGAAATTAAATTCATGGTCAATTAGAACTAAAAATTTTACAAAACTGACCTGGCATTGCTCATGACGTGTGGAGGGTACCTGTATGTGAGCACCCCCCCCCCCTCTTCATTATACTATATCATTATATTCATATGCGCTCCGCACCACTCGAAAGGATACAAGCCGACGTAAATTTTTATATACGACGTTAAGGGGTTCATTTCTTGAAGCCTTTCTAAGGTTTCCAATACAACCATTCTGTGATTCTTCAGACTATCTATTTAGTATACAAAAAGGTTTCACTTTTCAAAATAATTTATTCATTGTCTAGTCAGCCATATTTGTTTGTCTCTTTGAGTTTTGAGAAAAGAGAAGCGCATGAGCACATTAGCTGTTGTTTAGTGCAAGAAAAAAGCAAGATAGAAAGAAACTACACAGCGCCAAAAAGGAAATGGTCCTACCAGTGGCACCATCCAACCATCTTTCAAGCTAGCCGCTAAACTCACAAATTAATGCTAACAGAATAAAATATTTTTGAATATATCAAAAAGTCGATCATTTGAGCCGCCTTAGACCAGAAAGCACACAAAGCTACACAACGATATTAACTCACTTGAGCCTGAGCTATTTTTCACCCCCAAAAACCATTGCAGTCTGACCATTTTGGGGTCAACTGTTGGCTCCCCACTTCCCATAGATTGTAACGGAAAACCACCGGAGATATCGATGGATAAAGTGCATTCTGTAAATACACGGGATTCGGCCACTGGGCCGGCGGCATGTCCCGTAAATGCATGGGAATAGGCTCAAGTGAGTTAAACATAGATGCCACACAAATAAACACATCCATAGACTCACACATATGCCAGGGCGTGGTCACTGAAGCTTATCAGGGCTGGCCCTTCAGCAGATGTGTGCTCATAGTTCAAGCCAAAGTGACCATCAGGGTTAAAAATAAACTGAGGACAAAATGTTGCAGTGAGTAGACGTCTAATGTGAGTTAATTCCCAGACAATAACATCTAGCTCAAAATACAGGGCGCTGCACCGTGGCGACCGACAATGGCATTGTTTGTAAACTGTTCTGTATTTGTGTAATAAAGTGTATCTATGTTTGTATTTATGCATGTATGTATTTATGTATGTACGTATTTATAATTATGCATTTATGTATGTATATTTGCCATTGTAAAACAAAGTGCCCTTCTAGGACAAATAAAAGTGTAATTTATTATTTATTTTATTATTTATTTATTATCTAACCCCACAGATGATTAGGTGCAGTCGAACCAGCTCTAACCACCACCTGTCCAAATAACCACACCCCATTGGCCCCCTTATTTTTTTTCTGTATTATAATGACACGGCCCAAGAGGACCACTCATCTCAGACGACCATTTTCCTCCTTGACAACGGGCGGTCATCTTCGACAAGTTTTATTGTATTTTGTTTGAAGGAGGGAAGTGCAGAGTCACAACAACAGCCATTTAGAACAATGGGAAAAAAACAAGATAGACAGACAGAAACAAGAGAGATGAAAGAAAAGAAGGAGAACCTTTTTTTTTTCGGTAGAGGTTTTACGGCGCTCGCAACTGCATAAGGTCATATGAGCACCAGAAGATTAGAGGTGTTACAAGAGAGTAACAAACATAAAAAAGAAGAAGGGCAGATAACGACGATAGATGCTTGATAGGAAAAAAGAAGCAAACCACACCAGAGCACCCGCCAACCACCCACAAGGAGAACCTGTCTGTAGCAACAGTCAACCATCCACAAGAGTAGGACAACAGTAGAAGAGAAATTTGTGACGTTGTTGTTGTTATCGATCCAGGTAAAAGTAAAAGGAAGTAGAATGGGCAAACAACACCGATGTATCCTCCAATCGTCTCATGAGGACGGCAATAAACGGACATGGTCCATCTGAACAGTACTGACTTTCATGGAGAACAGAGAGGAGCAAAAATGAAACAACAGCAACTGTGGTGTTAGTTTAGTTTTAGTAAGAGTTTTACGGCACTCGCAACTGCATAAGGTCATATAAGCGCCAGAAGATTAGAGGTGTTACAAGAGAGTAACAACCATAAAAAAGAAGGGGAGATAAGGACGATAGATGTTTGATAGGAAAGAAGGAGCAAACCCAACCAGAGCACCCGCCAACCACCCACTAACTGTGGTGTAAACACAAATTAAGAATAAAAGGACATTTAGCGTGAACACACCTTAATAATAATTATTGTGACGTAGGCCTAAGGGACGTATCACGTGACTGTGACATCGTGCAAGCTGCGGGAAATCTGAAGGTCACTCTCTCACTGAGGCCGAAGCGAGCAACATCGGCTAACGAAGAACTAGCAGACGACAAGCAGGTGGGGCCCCACCAACATCAACTATCATCTAGATCTACTACTCCAAGACTCAAGTAAGTCGTAACATAACAGCAACACTGATTCAGCTGCTCTCAAACATCTGCTCGTTAGCTCAGATAAAATTCTCTGCCATAGAATGACCAAAGTTCTATCTGACATTTATTTAAGACGCTTTGAGTAACAGAGACCATGAGCTCAAAAATCCAAATGTTCTATCAGTTCTATTAAAATCGAAAGATTATTTGGAGTCGTTATAAAGATATTTAAAAAATTGCATCCGAAAAAGCTTGACAAGTGACACTCAAAATCTTCTCCGTCAAAGTTTTCAAAACTAGGCACTGAGCAGATAGAACTTTGCATGCAATTCTGAGGTAGCCAATCGTTGCTGTTGTTGTCGTCATTGTTTTTGTTGTTGTTGCAGTCTACTTCTTGTCACTGTTTTGAATGTCTTCACTGTAGTTCTTATGCTCTTATCATTGTTTTCTTCTTATCATTCTGAATGTATTTTCCCTAATTTTCATTATTGTTGTTGATGCTACCAATTCAAAGCAAGACAACCATAAAACAGACATGACCTTACAAACGACGACGATTTGGGATAGAGACAGGCACTTAGAAATGACAACTGTCAATTTGAATAGGGGAAAGAAGTAAGTAACAACAGGGATACGTTTGTTTGTTTGAGTAAAGAGAAGCACAACGACACAATAATGTCCATTTAGTGCTGGGAAAAAGTAAGACAGATAGACAGAAACAACAGAAGGAAAGTAAAGAAATAGGACCTACAAGTGGCACCCTCCAACCATCCGTTACAACAGGGGGAAAGTGCAAGAAATAATATCTATCAATGGCGCTCCCAACACAACCCACTCACAAACAGATAAACAAAGATTCTCTGTCAGTTCTCCACTGATAATACTACTACTACTACTACTACTACTACTACTACTACTACTACTACTACTACTAATAATAATAATAATAATAATAGTAATAGTAATAACAGATTGCACTTATATATCGCTCTATCCCATACTATTATAAGCTCTGAGCGATTTTCACCAATCACATGATGATTGAACACAAGAGAAAATATTTCACAAAACAAGAAAAACCAGTTCAACCACATAAAGCAGAACTTTCACAACCATACATTAATTATATACACGAAAGGACAGCCGTAAAAAGAAAACATATTAGCATCTATTAACACAAGATGAGCAGCAGTTGTGCACTGACCTGAAGTGTCTTGTCAAACCACCTGTTCCCTGAAAAGTTATTGCTCCCCAGACCGTGCAACATGGCCGCTGCCCCGGTGTCTGTCTCGGAGATGCCCTCCTCCGGCACATACGCCCCATCCAGACAGACGACGAAGATGCTCTTCTGGAGATTCTCAAAAGACGCTCGATTTGCTTTGTCTGTGGAGGGTTCAGAGGGCAAATCATAAATTAATTCAGCTTTGGTAACGGACAAAGAGAGTAAAAAATTACATCTTTTAAGCCACGCTAGCTGACCTGTATTACTAGAACATCAGACCCCAAAAAAATAATGATGAAAAAAGCGCTGGCTACAAAGCATAGTAAAGGTAAAAGAAACAAGAAAAGAGTTTACTTGTTCTTGTTCAAGCCAAAGAGGAGGGTATCACCAGCGTCCTGAACGAAAAGACCAATTCTGAGATCAACCATCTCAAAAAGTCAAATGTCTGATTAATTATGAAAATCAACTTTACAAACTGCACAGGCATACAATAAACAGGGATGCCCAAGAAAAATGAAAAGGTCCCAATTATTCTGAAATAACCATTTTTAGTATATAGTTTTAGTAATAATTTTACGGCATTTACAAACCAATAAGGTCATATAAGTGCTGAAGAATAGATGCGTTACAAGAGAGTAACATACACAAAAAAGAAGTAGAAATGAGGACAGAATATGTTTGATAGGATATAAGGAGAAAACTATTTTGTGATTCTTCAGACTACGTCGTAAACACAAAAAGAATGTCACTTTTCAAAATAATTTATTCATTGTCCTGTCAGCCATGTTGTGCCCACTGACATGATAGCTGTTGTTTAATGCAAGAAAACACCTGCCAACTATTCATTAATTATAATTTCTAGTAGCATACCCTTACACAACTAGATTATGTAATAAAGAAGAGCCACTGTGCACGTCATCTCATTAAGTTTCACACACTTTTAGTTTTAGTAGAGGGTTTTACGGCGCTCGCAACTGCATAACGTCATATGAGCGCCAAGAAGTGGGTGTCAACAGAGAAGTCCTTACAGGGAATCAGACTTACTCTGCTCACCTCTCTAGCTTCAACAGCACACGGTCTGCTTCGACTATCAAGGCACCCCGGAAATAGCAGGTCACAAGAGTGTGACAAACATACAAAAGAAGTAGAGGAAAATGACAATAGTAAGGATTAGGAAAGAAAAAGCAGCAGTTCCCTGTTGCAGATCAGGCACAGTTATGAGCGTGACATGATGAATCAGCCTATTTATAATTCTACCGTGCTTGAACGAGAAGTGTCGCCACTTTGGGAATGGCCTAAAGACACTACAGTCAGTGGCACTGCCCCGGGG
>NW_004797471.1:312064-313809 GCF_000002075.1 Aplysia californica | reverse complement strand
AGAGAGAGAGAGGGGGGGGAGTGAGAAAGAGAGAGAGAATCTAAAGAGAGAGACAAATAAAGAAAGAGAGAAAAAGTGAGTGGGAGAGAGTGTGAAGAGCGACAGAGAGAGAGAGAGAGAGAGAGAGAGACTGTACGTGAACCCTGACCTTTGACCATTTGTGAGTAGACGTGACCCCAGGAGCCACGGTCCATGGAGGTCAAGATGCCTACAGGTACAGCCGGCACTTGGCTCTGGTTGAGGCACTGCTCCAGCTGTTGCCGAATCTGGTCTATGCTCAGGGGTTTCCCGCCCGCACCCACAACATCCACTGAGAAAATCTGGGAAATGATGGGTGGGGGGTGGGTGGGGGGATGTGATGAGACCGTAAAACGAGTCCAAAACATGCATAAAAGTGAGTGTGTTCGTAAAAATGATGCCTGTCCTCACTGTATTTGTGTGTCTGTGTCGGGGGGGGGTTGAAATAAGGTTTGAAACTTTCTTGAAAATAATCGATTTGCTATAGTCTTAGTGGCTATATGTGCAATTTGAAGCCAAAAATACAGCCATTGGACCCCTAAAAAAAGTGCACACGTGTACGAGAAAGAAAGTAAAATTTTACAGGCGTGCCCTTGTTCCTAGTTACTTATACAGGAGAGGGACAAAGGAACAGCAGGGCTACACGCACAAAAGACGAGTTTTCATCAAGTGATGCGCTGTTGACATGTACTAAATATAATAATAATAATAGCTCGTCCGTCAACGCCTGACGATGACCAATACATCCGCACAGGAGAAGAATATTTCTCCAGCGAAATAAAAAAATTTGAAGAATTTAAAGGTTAAAATGACTTGTGATTTCTGCTGTGGCTAACAAAACCAATTCTGGCAGAGAAAAGTTTGCCCCATTTTGAACATTCTTAAAGCTCCACATTCACTACTGAAAAAGCACAGCTTGCAGGCTTTCCTCTTAGCTTGCAGGCTTCCCTCTTAGTTTCAGCATTTCTTGTTCATGAAGCCACAGATGATTTGCTGCCCACTGTGAGTGCTGCTCTCCAGCTGGGTCTGCCAGAAGCAAGGCTCTCCCATGTCGAAGTATTTAAGTTGTACTATATCATTATATTTGTACCTATCATTATTCAAATTACATGGGATACAAGATATCAACTTTTCCATGAGTTAAAGTGGGCCTGAATGATGAAAGGGGGGGGGGTGTGAGCAAAAAAAGAGAAAACTGACAGGAGACAATACGGACACGACTGGACAGGAAGTGACTTACGTGGTTGTTGTGTATCACGTTGATATGTCTGGGTTGGTTGGGGTCGGTGGGCGACACGCAGACGTGAGTGTCTTTCTTCAGACCCGGGATACGGCATGCGTTGAGGAGCTGGTAGTACTGGGCCATGCACAGAGGTTTGCCACCCAGCTGGTCCACGGGAACGGTTTGACTAAATGTGGGAGCAAGAGAAAACAGCATGGAGGTTACACCTTGAATTATACTGAGTTTGAGACGTTTTTTACATAAAATAGTTTGAGTATACTGAGTTTGAGGCAGCATAAAAAACAGCGTTCGAGGCTTTTTTTTCGCCTAAGACAGTTTGAGACTAAATTGAGTTCATGGCTTTTTGCATAAAACAGTTTGAGTATTTTGAGTTATGAATATCATTCAGGTAATTTTTGTTGTTTTTTGTGTGGCGGGGTCAGAGAGAGAGAGAGAGAGAGAGAGAGAGAGAGAGAGAGAGAGAGAGAGAGAGAGAGAGAGAACC
>NW_004797471.1:307632-309808 GCF_000002075.1 Aplysia californica | reverse complement strand
ACATACACAGAAGAACGAGGCATCGGTGGATAGAGGGAGCAGAAGGGGTAAATGTGGTCAGTTGGAGATGGGGAAGACTGTGATCCGTAAGAGATCGGGGAGGGGGACATGTAGTGAACAGAAAAAGTAATGTGGTTTTTTTTGTCTTTTGCTTGTTTTTTGTTTGTTTGTTGTTGGGTTTTTTGTGGGGGGGTGGTGACAAGTTCTATGTCTGAACTTTGACATGGCTGTTTCTGTCTGTGTGTCATACTTTTTTTTTCAAACACAAATTGCCGTTATAGAGTCGACGTGCTTTTCTTTTCTTCAACTCCATTACAATCTCAAGACATAGAAATGGAACACACAGCATCCATTAAACAAATGATTGACGCCACCATCGACACAATTATTTTACATTATTTGGGAGGCTAGTTGCTTCGAATACGCCTGCCAGGGTCATCCTGGGACTGAGAGGGGTTACAGTATCCCAATATAAAGACGGAGACATTCGTGGAAAATACACTAGTCCTCTTCTGTCAAATGGTGGAATGGTATAATATATTACATATTATGTTTAACGCCCCTAGCAACACAATTAGGTTATTTAAGAGGCAGAATTTTCGAGTTAAACTTCCACCTCCAAAAGGACCGAGTTAAATAGGAAATTCATGTAAAATGTCTTTCCCAAAGACACACGTCTTCTGTGCGCAAAGCCGAAAAAAAAACAACCAACAACTAACCGTTACAAAATGGCGCCCACCAAACGCCAGCTCCTGCACATATTATGCTTAAACATACCAGAAGGCCAATATGAACGACACGGAGAATTTGCTGACGAACTACTTCTGTAAACAGTATTGAATTACACCAGTCAGTCTGGGCAAAGGGACACATTAAATTGGTGCTGTATAATATTATAACATTCCAAGTACGAGGTGGCATGGCGTTGTCTGGATGGACCTACCACTAACAGCTCAGCATACTAATGGCTGTTACTTCACGTATCTGTTCTGCACTGGTGGACTGTGTGGTATAATGGTTATAGGTTCTTCACCATAGCATGTGAAAGAAACTGGTTCGATTCCTGGATGGACAAATCATTTTGTGGAATTTTCGTCTTTCTGTTGGGTTGTTACATCATATTTAAGCAGTGTGAAGCAAAACAGCTCGCCTCCTGAACGATATAAATGACCTCTATGACACATTAACAATCATTTTTGTAATATGCAGAATATCAAAGGCGATCTGGGGGAATAGATGTCGGTTGAAAATTTACAGAATTCTAAAAAAAACCCACCAACCTTTATATCATTTTGGAAAGCTATACACGGCTTAAGTGTTCTTCTAGAAACAGTCCAGTATAAATGCATGACTGAGAGTTAATGCTTTTGAATGTTTTAAGCCTCCCCCTCCTCCTTTCCGAAACAACTTAGATCATATAGGAGGCCGGCTTCTTCAACTGTCAGGATTATCTGGGCTGGGCTGGGCAGGGCTGGGCAGGGCTGGGCAGGACACAGTGTCCCAGCGGACAGAACGAGACACTTCATAAAATATTATGGTTCTTCACTCACGAATTGAACATACGCGCAAAACGCCGATGAGCCTAAGTTCACACAACCCGCTACCCTAGAATTACAATTTTCATCTGCTCAGTACCCAGTTTTGAGAAATTGGACATACAAATTTTACGTTTCACAACATGTCAAACTTTTTGATGAGACACCACTCATCGAAGGGAGTAGTTCAGGTCGTCATCCATCAGACACCAGGAAAGTACAAAACAGAAGAAAAAAAATGTTAATACATTTTTAAAAACCCACAATAATTATGATAGTATAAAATAATGAGACGAACTCGGTATACAAATACCGGTGAGTATTAAACTGCATGCGTTTAACACCTCTTCAACAAGAAATCAAATCTTCGAATTAAAGGCTAATCACTAATATGACCACCAAGGCAAGCAGGCGGGAGGCCTTGAAATCTCCCGCCGAAAAAGCTAAGTTCAAGAATGCCCCAACAGGGATTTGAACCAGTATCATCTCCACCAAAGCTCAGCACGCTGACAACGAAGTTAAGAGAGAGCCTCTGTTATATAACAAGATATTTATTATTATCATCATCCTCATCACTATTATTATTATTATTATTATTATTATTATTATTATTATTATCATCATCATTATTATTATTTATT
>NW_004797471.1:299538-305998 GCF_000002075.1 Aplysia californica | reverse complement strand
CACACACACACACACACACACACACACAAACACACATACACACACAAAAAAAAAACCAGTTTCCTAGGAGATGAGCAGTAATTACCTCTTTCTAGTGACCTGCATCTGCAATGGCCACAGCCCATTAAAATGGTCAAGGACAAAATCTTCCACTTGGCAGGGGTCACAGAAAGCAGTAACCGATACTGTTCGTTTAATGTCAATCAATGTCTCTACCTCTGACTTCAATAGCATTTTAAACATACATGAAAAAATCCAGAACGAAAACAAAAACAACGAGCGAATGACCACTTCACTCATAAATCAATTTTGAAAGTATTGCCCACGACCGACAGCTGAACAGTTGGGAAAAACATATGTGAGGCAGCGTGGTGGAATCAGGCTCTCGTCAATTTTTGGGCATGTAGAGTTATTGGCATCATCTTAAAGCTTGTTCACTTGTTTATATTAGGATGAAAAAAATATCCATTTATCTTGAATACAAGTCCGGATATTTGCGAATGAAGGAGGTGGGGGTCACCTGTTTTCAGAGGTAAAATTAGTGAGAAAATGGCCGCCAAAGATTAGTTATTTCCTTCGCTTTAGAGTCCGCGGTAACTGAAAATTTACATTTTGTGTGCCTTTAATCAACATCTTTAAGAAAAATCCACACAGAAATAAGTTCTTCAATGGGCATGAAAGGTGTTGAGCCAAAAAACAAAAATTTGATAAAAAATTCACAAATCTGCGGACAAATGCAAGTTTCTTCACTTTGATTATTTCGACGAGAGCCTGAATCCACAACATCGTGCCAGATATGAGAAAAAAAACTTTTCTACAAATAGTAATAGTAGTGAATAAAAATTTGGGAGGTTGCAAAAACAATACATGCATACAATGCTGACATAAGAAAAGGAACCCTTCTTGGGCCCCGCCCCCTCCACCCCTCCGTATTTAATTACGAAGACAATAATGTAAACGGTTTCAGAAGACTGCAATTCACACAGCTCACTTCAAGGATCGGAGGGGGGGGGGGGGCTCTCTCGTGGCCTAGAGGTCAGCCACATCCCTGATCTTCTGGTAGGAAAGATCTACACCTAGCCTTCTCGGACAAGGGCGAAAAATATCGGAGGTCCCGTGTGCAACTTGCGCACGTTAAAGATCCCTTGATGGTCCAAAATCTATAAGAGTAGGCTTCGGCCGCCACCCGGGCAACATTCAAAATTTCCTACTAATTCAAAATGTTTGGTGTGTCCCGCGCGCTAATACGGCCTTATGCAGTTGCGAGCGCCGTAAGACAGTTACCAAAAAATGAGCAGTGGCCACCGTTAGCTAAAGAATGGATGGATGGATGGATGGATGGATGGATGGATGGATGGATGGATGGATGGATGTGGGACGGGCTTAACTCCTTTTTCAACATTGCAAGTTCATTGGAAAGGCGGGGCCTCCGAATTTAACGCACATTTCCGATAGGACGGAGCCAAGTATAAGGGGTATCTTGGAAACCCTCCAAAATAACCCAAGTTCAAAGACGCCATATTGGGGGCTCGAACCAGGGTCACCCGACAACGTCAACTGACAAACGGCGACTCCCTGGCCACAGTTTTATATAATATGGCAAAACCCAAACAGAGGCCACAGTTCTATAGGGCAAGGCCAGACTTCTTTAAAACCCAAACAGAGGCCAGAGTTCTCTATATATGGCAAAACCCAAACAGAGGCCAGATTTCTCTATATATGGCAAAACATAAATAGAGGCCAGAGCTCTATGGATAGGACAAAACCCAGAGGCCAAAGTGCTAGGGCAAAACTCAAACAGAGGCCCGAGTTCTATTGGACAAAACCCAAACAAAGGCCAGACTTCTCTAAGGCAAAACCCAAACAACAAATAGAAACCAGAGTTCAATAGAGGGCAAAACCCAAACAGAGGCCGTAGCTCTTCAATCTCTGGGTTTCGTGTCCGTCAGTGTAAGCTCTTCTTTCATCCTAATCCAAAGTTTGTTACCAGCTGTTGTTGTTGTTGCTGCTGCTGCTGTTGTTGTTGTTGTTGTTGTTGTTGTTGTTGTTGTTGTTGTTGTTGTTGTTGCTGCTGCTGCTGTTGTTATTGTTGTTGTGTTGTTGTTGTTGCTTTGTCGTTGTTGCAGGGGGGTTTTGTTACGAGTGTTATAACTTTAGTAGGCCTTATTGTCATTATTGTTGCGCTTGTGTTGGTCGCTGTTATTGCTGTTGCTGCTGCTGCTGCTCTTGTTGTTGATGTTGCTGCTGCTGCTGCTGCTGCTGTCGTTATTGTTGTTGCTGCTGTCGTTATTGTTGTTGTTGCTTTGTTGTTATTGTTTTTTCTGTTACGAGTGTTATAACTGTAGTAGGCCTTATTGTCAATATTGTTGTGTGCTTGTGTTGGTCGCTGTTATTGCTGTTGTTGTTGTTGTTGTTGTTGTTGTTGTTGTTGTTGATGATGATGTCATCATTGCTTTGTTGTTGCTCTTGCTGCCGTTGCAGCTGTTGTTTCCGTTGTTGTTGTTGTTGTTGTTGTTGTTGTTGTTGTTGTTGTTGTGGTGGTGGTGGTTATTGTTTTTGTGTGTTAACCTGTTGTTCTGACTGTTGTTATTCTAGTTGTAAGTTTGGTAAATGATGAAGCTGTTGTTGTTGCTGAGGTTATTTTGGTCGTTGCCCCTGTCTTTGATAAGCACGCATAAATGCACGTAGGTACCGCATATTATACACACGCGCGGGCACATATTCTAAAATATACAAACACATACATGAGCACGCACGCACACGCATACGCACACACACACACACATATACATACATACATACATACACACAAACACATTCGCGCGCGCATACACATAAACACTCAACACAAACACACACACACACACACACACATTCGCGCGCGCATACACATAAACACACAACACAAACACACACACACACCCAAAACACACACACACACACATTAAAACTCACCTGTTTGGTAGACTCCAACTGGTCATCAGTCAGAATGGGTTGCACAGTCTCCAGGTACTTCCTCAGGGTTTGGTCAAGGGGCGGAACCGGCAGACGGGGCAGAGAGTACTGGACACTGAAGGTACGGCCTTTGGCGGGAATCCTGGGCGTGCCCTCCAGACCCATCTTGCTGAAGGCAGTGGCGGCTTGCAGCTGGAGACACGAACATAGGCCAGTGATCACTGTATTGGTTTAGATTTAGAAAGCGGGTTACGGCACTTGCAACATAATGAGGCCACGTAAGTGCCGAAGATTAGTGCTGTTACAAGAGAGTAACAAGCACAAAAAGGAAGAGGAGAGAGAAGGGCGATAGATGTTTGATAGGAAAGAAGCCGCAGATCTCACCAGAGCACCCGCCAACCACCCACTGTATAGGTTCAATGCCCCTTTCAACACCTAAGAAGGGTTATTTAAGATGCGAGACTTCCGAATTTAATTTAATATCAATTTTTGACCGGGCATAGCCAAATGGATGAAGAGCCTTAAAAAAAAACAACTCTCCCCTCCCCAAAACAAGCTAAGCTCTGAACGCCCAGCTGGGATTCAAACCAGCCCCCCCCCCCCCATTCTGTTGTCCACATGATACCAAGTAAGATAACGGCGTGTCCGAAATATTATCAGGTTATACGCTGAGTTTCGTTTTTCTTTAGTAAGTGTTTTACGGCACTTGCAGCACAATAAGGTCATATAAAAGCCGTAGATTAGAGGTATTACAAGAGAGTAACAAACACAAAAAAGAAGGAGGGGAGATAAAGACGATATACGTTTGATAGGACAGAAGAAGCAAACCATACCAGAGCACCCATCAACCACCCACGCGCCGAGTTTGAGCCAGGACAGGTTGGAGGAGGGGGTGGAGAGTGGGGTGCAGCGGTTTTTTGTGGGCTCTTCTGGTTTGCTTCTTTTTTTGTTTTGTTTTCCTCCCCCTTTTTTATGAAAGGTATGAAACGGCATGGCTTTAACGCTCGTTTGAACACTATAAGATTATTTAAGTGGTGGGACCTTTAATGCAAAGATCATTTCCGACAGGGGCCGATCGAAGTAAACGAAGGGCGACCTCAGATGTGGACGGCGTTGAGACCCCCCCCCCCCCCCCAACCCACCCAAAAAAAAGAAGAAGAAAAAAAATTCAATAAAACCCCATTGTGCATTCGAACCTAGGCCAACTACACCATAGCCGCAGAGAGACATTGATCAAGAAACTGCAACTAGCTCGCCTGTTGCTGCACAGGTCAAGATGAACATCAATAGCATTCAACAAGATATGGGTATCACGGGTATAGTCGTAATAAGAGCATCAGGCAATCAGTTTCACCTTAGTGTAGAGAAGCACATTGGCACAGTAACGGTCATTTAGTGTGAAGAAATAAAAAGACTGATAGACAAAAATAAAAGAAGAGTAAAGAAGTAGGACATGTCAGTGGCGTCTTCCAGCCACCCATATCCACTGAGAGGTCAAAAGTGTAATCTCCAAGTTCAACCCCTTGAGGCCAGTAATTTATTTCTTGAATTCTTCTTCTTCTTCTTCTTCTTCTTCTTCTTCCTCTTCCTCCTCCTCTTCTTCTTCTTCTTCTTCTTCTTCTTCTTCTTCTTCTTCTTCTTCTTCTTCCTCTTCCTCTTCCTCTTCCTCTTCCTCTTCCTCTTCTTCTTCTTCTTCTTCTTCTTTTTCTTCTTCCTTTTTTTTTTTTTTACAAATGCGAAGTCAATGTTGAAAACCTAACACCACAGTCAATACATCATAATGTCACGCTCAAATACAACGCCACAACCAAAATACAACGCTGTAGTCAAAACACAGCGTCAGAGTCAATTAACGTTAAGCCGTATTTAACACTTTAAGGACGCGTCAGACAGATTTGTCCGACCAAAAGCAGTTCAAATTCACTGTTGTGGCACATTTCAAGCCCACATACACAAACCACAAACACAACATTTGACATTTCATATTAATATAAATGCTGTTGCCTGCCTTTCTAAATTTCTTCAAAAGAAAACAAAACTGGAAAACCTGTATGGATTAAACGAAGTTAAGCTTTTCCAAGCATTTGACAAGGCAGGACTGGCGTCTTCAATGAGTTAAACAAAAAGCCACAGGCTTCAAGTCCGTGTCGTAAAAAAACCCAATCAAACCAGATTTAATAGGAGAAGTAAAGAAGTGAGTCGTATGTTTAATTGCAAGTTCGTTTTACGCCACTTCTACACACACACACACACACACACACACACACACACACACACACACACACACACACACACATACACATACACACACATACACACAAAAAAAAACCAGTTTCCTAGGAAATGAGCATTAATTACCTCTTTCTAGTGACCTGCATCTGCAATCGCCACAGCCAATTAATATGGTCAAGGACAAAAATCTTCCACTTGGCAGGGGTCACAGAAAGCAGTAACCGATACTGTTCGTTTAATGTCAATGTCTCTGCCTCTGACTTCAATTGCATTTTAAACATACATGAACAATTCCGGTAGTAGTACATCATGTATACAAGTCGGGACCTCCGATTTTACGCCCACATCGGACATAAGACGTTTGTTAGTCTGGGTACATGTATTTGTTTTATCGCCCAGCCGGCACGATTCGGTGGTGTGAGCGCTACATTCTGACTTGGGTTTCCCAGTACACGTCTTTGTGAAAAACAATCGTTTTAGTTTTAGTTTTAGTAAGTGTTTTACGGCACTTGTAACACAATAGCGTCATATAAGTGCCAAAGGTTAGGGGTATTACAAGAGAGTAACAAACACAAAAAAGAAGGAGGGGAGATAAAGACGATAGCTGTTTGTTAGGAAAGAAGAAGCAAACCACACCAGAGCACCCGCCAACCACCCACGTGAAAAACAATCAAAAGGACGGACAGAAATTCATACAATTTGACAGGAAGTATTCGGTTTTAGTAAAAGTTTTACGGCACTCGCAACACTATGAGGTCATATAAAAAGATTAGATGTGTTACAAGAGAGTAACAAATTTTAAAAAGGAGCAGAGATCAGGACGATATGTGTTTGATAGATAAGAAGGAGAAAACCACACCAGAGCACCCACCAACCACCCACTTAGGAAGTTTACTAAAAGAAATCAAACTAATAGTTTGATAAAGCATATGAATACATGACAAATAATTATTACAAATGTACTTCTCCATTAATTCTAAAGCTTTTTAGAAACCAGTGATTATCCTTTTCAGACAAATAATATTGTCAAAAGAAAAATTCATGCTTTGTTTAAATATTAGATAAAGCTGTCTCCCAATTCGACGCAATTTACAAAGCTGGGCAGTGGGCAGTAAACCATTTGTGGGACAGCAACACAAAATAGCTTCTTTACAATTACAACAACATTATATACATTTTTGGCCTTTCTGAGTTACTTACATGAGGACAGAAATCAATTTTCTATCTGTTCTACCAAAATCATAATACCACCCCCCCCCCTCAAAAAAGAGAA
>NW_004797471.1:295789-299438 GCF_000002075.1 Aplysia californica | reverse complement strand
AAGAAGAAAAAAAATTCAATAAAACCCCATTGTGCATTCGAACCTAGGCCAACTACACCATAGCCGCAGAGAGACATTGATCAAGAAACTGCAACTAGCTCGCCTGTTGCTGCACAGGTCAAGATGAACATCAATAGCATTCAACAAGATATGGGTATCACGGGTATAGTCGTAATAAGAGCATCAGGCAATCAGTTTCACCTTAGTGTAGAGAAGCACATTGGCACAGTAACGGTCATTTAGTGTGAAGAAATAAAAAGACTGATAGACAAAAATAAAAGAAGAGTAAAGAAGTAGGACATGTCAGTGGCGTCTTCCAGCCACCCATATCCACTGAGAGGTCAAAAGTGTAATCTCCAAGTTCAACCCCTTGAGGCCAGTAATTTATTTCTTGAATTCTTCTTCTTCTTCTTCTTCTTCTTCTTCTTCCTCTTCCTCCTCCTCTTCTTCTTCTTCTTCTTCTTCTTCTTCTTCTTCTTCTTCTTCTTCTTCTTCCTCTTCCTCTTCCTCTTCCTCTTCCTCTTCCTCTTCTTCTTCTTCTTCTTCTTCTTTTTCTTCTTCCTTTTTTTTTTTTTTACAAATGCGAAGTCAATGTTGAAAACCTAACACCACAGTCAATACATCATAATGTCACGCTCAAATACAACGCCACAACCAAAATACAACGCTGTAGTCAAAACACAGCGTCAGAGTCAATTAACGTTAAGCCGTATTTAACACTTTAAGGACGCGTCAGACAGATTTGTCCGACCAAAAGCAGTTCAAATTCACTGTTGTGGCACATTTCAAGCCCACATACACAAACCACAAACACAACATTTGACATTTCATATTAATATAAATGCTGTTGCCTGCCTTTCTAAATTTCTTCAAAAGAAAACAAAACTGGAAAACCTGTATGGATTAAACGAAGTTAAGCTTTTCCAAGCATTTGACAAGGCAGGACTGGCGTCTTCAATGAGTTAAACAAAAAGCCACAGGCTTCAAGTCCGTGTCGTAAAAAAACCCAATCAAACCAGATTTAATAGGAGAAGTAAAGAAGTGAGTCGTATGTTTAATTGCAAGTTCGTTTTACGCCACTTCTACACACACACACACACACACACACACACACACACACACACACACACACACACACACACATACACATACACACACATACACACAAAAAAAAACCAGTTTCCTAGGAAATGAGCATTAATTACCTCTTTCTAGTGACCTGCATCTGCAATCGCCACAGCCAATTAATATGGTCAAGGACAAAAATCTTCCACTTGGCAGGGGTCACAGAAAGCAGTAACCGATACTGTTCGTTTAATGTCAATGTCTCTGCCTCTGACTTCAATTGCATTTTAAACATACATGAACAATTCCGGTAGTAGTACATCATGTATACAAGTCGGGACCTCCGATTTTACGCCCACATCGGACATAAGACGTTTGTTAGTCTGGGTACATGTATTTGTTTTATCGCCCAGCCGGCACGATTCGGTGGTGTGAGCGCTACATTCTGACTTGGGTTTCCCAGTACACGTCTTTGTGAAAAACAATCGTTTTAGTTTTAGTTTTAGTAAGTGTTTTACGGCACTTGCAGCACAATAAGGTCATATAAAAGCCGTAGATTAGAGGTATTACAAGAGAGTAACAAACACAAAAAAGAAGGAGGGGAGATAAAGACGATAGCTGTTTGTTAGGACAGAAGAAGCAAACCATACCAGAGCACCCATCAACCACCCACGTGAAAAACAATCAAAAGGACGGACAGAAATTCATACAATTTGACAGGAAGTATTCGGTTTTAGTAAAAGTTTTACGGCACTCGCAACACTATGAGGTCATATAAAAAGATTAGATGTGTTACAAGAGAGTAACAAATTTTAAAAAGGAGCAGAGATCAGGACGATATGTGTTTGATAGATAAGAAGGAGAAAACCACACCAGAGCACCCACCAACCACCCACTTAGGAAGTTTACTAAAAGAAATCAAACTAATAGTTTGATAAAGCATATGAATACATGACAAATAATTATTACAAATGTACTTCTCCATTAATTCTAAAGCTTTTTAGAAACCAGTGATTATCCTTTTCAGACAAATAATATTGTCAAAAGAAAAATTCATGCTTTGTTTAAATATTAGATAAAGCTGTCTCCCAATTCGACGCAATTTACAAAGCTGGGCAGTGGGCAGTAAACCATTTGTGGGACAGCAACACAAAATAGCTTCTTTACAATTACAACAACATTATATACATTTTTGGCCTTTCTGAGTTACTTACATGAGGACAGAAATCAATTTTCTATCTGTTCTACCAAAATCATAATACCACCCCCCCCCCCCCATCCGCAGTGCCACTGACAGTAGTGTCCTTAGGCCATTCCCAAAGGGGGGATATTTCTCGTTCAAGCACAGTAGAATTGTAAATGGGCTGATTCATCAAGGTCACACTCATAACTGTGCCTGATCTGCAGCAGGGAACTGCTGCTTTTTCTTTCCTAATCCTTAGTATTGTCATTTTCCTCTTCTTCTTTTGTATGTTTGTCACTCTCTTGTGACCTGCTATTTCCGGAGTGCCTTGATAGTCGAAGCAGACCTTGTGCTGTTGAAGCTAGAGAGGTGAGCAGAGTAAGTCTGATTCCCTGTAAGGACTTCTCTGTTGACACCCACCCCTTGGCGCTCATACGACCTTATGCAGTTGCGAGCGCCGTAAAACCCTCTACTAAACAAATAAAAATCACAAGATAGTTCGGAGTCGTTATCAAGATATTCAAAGAATTGCATCCGAAAAATTCCGACATGGTGTGAAACTCAAAAACGTTTCACGTTTTAAGTGTTTCTCAAACCTAGGTGCTGAGCTGACAGAACTTTGTCATTCTAAGGTAGCGACAGGATAGATCGCTTATGGAGCGGCCTGCTTATCAAGGATGCCCCAAGCTGATACGAAACAAAATGTAATTCCAGAAGATTAACGCCGCCTAAATCTACATTAATTCTGTCACGATACGGCGGATTCAGGTTTTTGTCAAGTTTTGGGCACATGGAATTAATGGTATCTTCAAAAAGTTTGTTCATTTGTCTTGATTTTGATGAAAAAATAACCATTACCTTGAATATTTCGATTCAAGGAGGTGGGATCGACCGGTGTCTGAGTAAAATTAGCGAAAAAATAGTTTGATGGCCTCCATTGCTTGAATGTCCTTGGTAACTGAAAGTTTATTTGTTGGGCCTTTGGTCAACGTTTTTCAGTTAAATCTACACTGACGTGTGTTTCTGACTTGAAATAAAAGAGATGAGCCAAAAATTTAAAAAGCAAGAAAAAGTGCTTGGCGGGTGGGAAAATATCAGCTTCTTCGATTTCTTTATCATGAAGCAGAAAAACGAAAACACTTGAAGCAAATTCTCCCGACATGGGAATCGAACTTACTTCTCCTGTGTGCGAAGGCAAAGCAACAAACCTCTACACTGCAGACTCCGGTTCCAAATCTGAGAGGCATACAGTACCCCAAACAGACAGATTGAGATACTTCATAAACATGACTTCCCTAAACGGGAATCAAACTCACGTCTTCTGCTTGCAAAAGCCAAGCGTCTAAGAATTATACCACAGACCCTAAAAATTCAAGGAGTGGAAGAGACGCATTCCTACAT
>NW_004797471.1:293449-295646 GCF_000002075.1 Aplysia californica | reverse complement strand
AAAAATGACAACCAAAAAGAAATTATAAACAAACCTTCGAATGCACACATAATCAGAAAAAAAAAGAAAAAAAAAACAATATGTAAAACCACAATCAAACAAAAATAACAAAACAAAAACGCACGTACGAGAAATGAAAGAAAGCCCGCGATAGACTTTATGTACAGCGGAGAAAAGGGAACAGTGCCATTAAAATATACATTACCACATCGTCGCCATTACTGCTCTTTCCTTCGTTATGAATCATGACGGCGGAACAGAAGGACACCTCTGGTTGCTAAATAAACACAAACACTTTCTTCTGTCGCTAAGGGAAAAGCCGCTCTTGCCGTCTGGCCGCACACAAAGACCGCAGCAACAGGAACGCAGGCTCCTGGATTGACAGACGATAGAAACCTGATACCAACAACCACGCACGCGCAAAACCCACTCCCAATCGTCGGCTCAAGTACTCCGCAATTTAGTGACGTCAACAAAAAGCAATAACAACTTCCGTCCTGTGAAATAGTACCCGTTACAACTTACGAACAAATAAGCCCAACGGCTAACGAGCACTAAATCTCATACACGTGATGAAATCAAAATTATGGTTATGAAGTAATGTATCATTCGAATCCAAATTTCTATTGACGCAGAACAGGTGCACACGCCTACACTCTTCTCAACTCGATACGTTAACAACACTAACCAACACGATATCTCCGGCCGTTCGATACAACTCCATCACGATTTTTTTTTTAAAGTGCTGACGAGAACAACTCCATAAGCATGCAAATTTCACTTCATTAAAATTCTGCTGTCCGAAGCAGTACCCACACGCTAGTTATCGCATCGCATTTTCCCGGCAGTGAAATGCCAGTAACGAGGTGATTAATTATATCTACATGTCGCTACCCCAGGATTACAAAGTTCTATCTGCTCAATATCTAGTTTGGGGAAATTTGACGCCAAAATTTTAGTTTCACAATATGTCATGCTTTATCGAATACAATTCTTTGAATATCTTGATAACGACTCTGAACTTTCTTACGATTTTGACAGAATAGATAGAGCATACATACACTGTCTGAACTCATGGTCTTAGTAACTGAAACCGGCCAAAACTGTCAGATAGAACTTTGCAATTCTGAGATCGCGATGTATTAGACTATCCTCGACCGCACGCTGTTGTTGTAATCTTTTCAGCTCCTACTGACCCCCTATGGGTCACGTGAGCTGCTTCAACCATGCTATTTTGGGGGGGTCATCCTGGTGCTGTTGTGTGGGAAACATTTGAGCAGACTGGTTGATTGTGACCTTGTATATGGCGAACTGGTATTTAACGACCCTACCAGCGCCGTTAGGTTATCGGGACCTCAAAGGATAACGACCATCTCCGAAAGGACCGTGCCAAATGGGAATTTCGTGTAAAGTGCCTTTCCCAAGGACACATCATCGGACGGAGCTGAGGATCGAACCCCCAAACCTTCAATCTCACGATTACGAGTACGTTAGCCTAACCACTTGGCCACCGACGCCACTTCAGTCATTCGAGCAGATAAACACACCTACATGTGCTAGAAAAAGTACATTATATGCATTGGAAAACTCACGATTTGATCGTGCAACAGCCAGACAAACAGGTGAACAAATGCAGCAGATTCCGGTAACGCTGTTGGATTAGATCTATTTAAAGACGGTTACCCTGGCCTATGTCTCACAAACGCACAGGAAGATTCAAATGACCAAGGAATGCATCAATCTGGTTTTTTATCTTAGTACAATGTTCTTGTCTTTCCAAATGGTGAAAAAAAACCCGAAAATTGAGATGGTATGGGCACGTAACAAGATCAACAGAACTTGCGAAGATGATCCTACTTGGCACTGCACAAGGAGGGAGAGGGAAAGGCAGATGGGAAGATAACATCAAGGAATGGAAATGTTTAAAATTGGGTGAAAATCTTCGAAAGGCAGAAGAGAAGATGAAGAAGAGTGGTTGCCCGATCATCCTTGGTGCCCCCGCGGTCACTTAAGACTAAGGGATAAGTATTAGTCACTCTGGCCCATAAACTGAACGTCTGCGTAAGTGTTCAAATTTTGATTTGGTACTTTAAGCGAAGAGAACAACCACGACACAATAACGGCTACTGTACTTAGCGCTAAATCTAAGACAGGCAGACAGAAACAATGAAGCGGGTAAGAAGAACCTATCAGCGGT
>NW_004797471.1:289563-293308 GCF_000002075.1 Aplysia californica | reverse complement strand
GGGCAAGAAACGGACTTCAAAAAAACCAGCAGAGGAAATGAAAAGTAAAGCCTAGTTGTGTAACCCTCCGACCAATCACCATTTCTGTATAGAATGTTTTACCCCGGGGAAAACATTAATCATAGCAGGTCAGTCCTATGACTACATGGATTGCAGATGTCTTACACCTTCATCGACACGATTTAGACAAATTCAGAGGCTGGCTGCTTCGAACCAACCTCTCAAGGACAAACCGCGCTGGGGGGGATGATAATATTATTATATTCCGCCTGATGTTGTCTTCCCGCGGTCAACAGTCTATACAATAGAAGGAATATATACAGTGGTGTCCAAAACAAACTTGAAAATGTATATACGCAATCATCGTTTTAAAGCTCTCCACTACCCACTCATGCAGCATACCAATTTAGACTATTTAAAGCTAAATAAATCCGCGCTCATTCGACACACTGATTTTTCATTTACGATAAGAATCGCCTGAGATATGATCACTCAAAATTGACCTGAAAAAAAAACCCAACCCGATAGCAAAATTCTGTGAAATCAAAGAAACGTAAACGTGTGTTCGAGCTTTAATTTGGGATGTTTTAACATTGGTGAAATTGACAACTGCAGCATATCCATTGAATGAAGAATATTATGGTCTCAGCAATTACGATATTTTCAGACAAAACTGGAAAACAGAACAGTCACAAATACCACACTAAACGTTGAATGTGCTCATTTGTATCTTGTTTATGAACCTCTGGTTTCATGTAGAACACCAGCCATTTTTTAACATGGACAATGTTAGTTAGATTGAGGACATAAAATGTCACTGAGGGGGAAAAAAAGACCCCTGAAACTGCCGTGGTTTGGAGTAGACTGGCTGGAAAGAACAAAACCCCCACTCGTGATAATCAACGTTAAGATGACTACATCGCACAAGTGCTGGAGTGTCACGCCGTATCCTTGTTTTTGTCATGGTGTCACTCAAGAAGACACCTCTATTCATGACAAAACACCTTGTCAAAAGGCCAACGCCTTTAGATAATTCTTTGAAAAGTAAACCATACCACCGATAGAGGGGTCACGAATAACTAGTCCCGAAATGAAACCTATAGTAATATGAAGCCCCACGAAACAGCAAATGAAGAAACGTAACTTTGCTCCGAGTTCAGAAGCTTTGCTTGCTACTCTTTGTGAGACTTGGGATGATATGACAGATAGCAAGAGTTAACAAAGTCCACGCCTTAAAGGCTCGTGCTCAACACGAAATCAATAGTTCTTTAATTAACAAAACACCAATGGCCACATCTAAAGTTAAGTCCAAGTTTAGTTTGATATTTGTGACTGCTTTGTTTTCCAATCTGTTTCAAACTATCGCAATAAAATACCGTTTAATGCCCCCCCCCCCCCCCCAAAAAAAAAAAAAACATTCTCTCTTCATTTGATATGCAATACACAATGTCTGTTCCACCAATGAAAATACACTTCAATACAAATGCAAACACACTCTTAAGTTACTCTGACTGCGCAGAATTTTGTCAGGCATTATTTTTTAAAGGTCGGTTTTGAGTGACCATGTCTCGGGCGACTCTTATCGTAGATAAAAAATTAAGGTGTCATATATGATGCAGAATTTATTAAGCTTTAAACTTATATAAACATGCATTATACATAATATCTATCTATACATCTTTCTAGAACCTCCCGCGATAGGGGTAAAATCCATGACGAAAAATCGATACAGATTTCTCACATATTTCACACCTAAACCAACCTTACTAGCAATCTTCTAAACCCTTCACACGCTGACAAGCGTTTTTAAAAATATAAAATGTAACAAGTGTATAATATTATCATCATCATAATTATCACAAGACTAAACAATTCCCTATATCTTGTTTTGTTTTTCAGGAAGCATAACATTTTGCGCCATGTTAGCTCATTTTTACTTTTACGTAACCTACAAATATCGGTACCAAAATCAGGACACGGGACAATTTTTTTAAAACATAAACTAAAAGAAAAAAACAAAGGTCTATTATTTACCTTCACATTTGAGACCCCCCCCCCCAAAAAAAAAACAACAACAAACAACAACAACAACCAAACAATTTTGTATGTCTGTTAATTATTTAACTTGAATTAAAATTTCGTTTCGGTACTCACCGGCGACAGTCAATAGTTTGCCAACAGAGCTCTCCTATGTTCGGCAAGAAAAAAACAAAACAAAAACAAAAACAAAACGCGATGTATAGAGTCCCCAAAATGTAGACCGCGATATGAAGAGGCAATATTATGACACAGCGATCATTTCGATTTAAAAATCATTACAATCTCGTCGTTAGACTGTTTCGGTGAGGGAGTTGAGAAGTAGAAATACCGCGTGAAAATATTGGTATGGGACCGTATTGAGTGATGGTGAGGGGCGGTGAGGGGAGGACGCAGAGGGGAAGGAGTGTAGGTACAATATATCCACTCTAATTTAACAGTGTGAGTGACTGCTTGGCGGTATATTTGGGAAAGGGACTTCGTCGCTTTCAAACATCGACATTAAATTTTTGCATTCAGTATCAAAGTCCGAGATATTGATAACAAAACAAACAAACAAAATGGCGCTCATATGACCTTATGCAGTTGCGACAGCCGTAAAACCCTCTACTAAAAAAACAAACAAAAAAACAAACGCGGCAGACTGACGGTGAATTTGATCGTTCAAAGAAAATATTGAACATTTTTTAAAAAAAAGACAATCCCCGCTTTCAAGATTCGATATCAAAATCTGCATACAGGAACAAAGTAATGGGCGTTTAACAAGCAAAGGAGGGCAGGAATTGTACAGTCAGTCTGACAATTCAGTGCAAAGTTTTGTAATGTTTGAAAAACAAATGAAATTCTTCTATTTCAAATGTCCATACGGTGATTATCCTGTTCACGATTGTTCCCATAAAGTGGGATTTTTTTACGGAAAAGTATTTACAGATTATTAAACGACAGAGAACGCGAACAACTAAATGAGCATATCACTATTATCCGCATAATTACCAGTTACTATAATATTATTAATATTATTACTATTCATGTTATCATTATCATCATCATTATCATTATCATCATCATCATCATGATTATCATCATTTAATAATTATTACCATTGCCAGGACTACTATTACTACTTATTACCATAATCATTTTATTACTACATTAAAATATCATTGTTATTACTATTATTATTATTATTACTATTATCATTACTCTTGTACTTATTTTTATCTGCCTAAAAGTCTATCTAATCCATCCATTTAGTTGCACCGACGATCAGATCATATCAGTGTGAGGAAGGTCGTCTCGGTTTCAACTATGTATATATGTGTGTGAGTGTGTGAGTGTGTGTGTGTGTGTGTGTGTGTGTGTGTGTGTGTGTGTGTGTGTGTGTGTGTGTGTGTGTCTATGTGTGTGAATCCGCATACAACCCCAGAGAGAAAATCTTTTCATAATTGAATAGACATAGCAGTTGAACGATGCTCAATAAGAGTACATTAAAATACGAGAGTGGCTCTTGATAATTAATTTAATTTTTTTTTTAAGTTTCAGGGAGAGTTTTAAGGCATTTGCAACACAAACAGGCCGTACAGGTACCGTGGATTTGGGGTTTAGTTCTAGTTAATGGAAGGATAGAATAAGAAATGAAAAGCTGTGTGAAAGGACATGACAAAAGGATATAGAAGTAGAAATAGGACTAAGAAAGTGGCGATGGATG
>NW_004797471.1:287091-288369 GCF_000002075.1 Aplysia californica | reverse complement strand
TATATATATAAAGAGATGGTAGAAAGAAAGGGACATACCGACGACAGGCTAGAATGACTGACGGGCATGAATACATGACATATTATGGGAAAACAAACAGGCACAATATCATTATTACATAATAACCCTCATTCTCTGGCAAACAGTCTAATGTGAATCCATAAATATACTTCTTTTTTTCCCATGCCCACTAGTTTAGTGGGTAGCTAGGGGATTGGAGTAGGGGGGGGGGGAGAAGGATTTGGAAGCACGCGCGCGTGTGTGTGTGAGTATGTGAGGGACTGAGAGAGAGGGGGGGGGTTACTGCTATTGTCCACTGACAGCAAAACGGACACGTGCGTATTATATAATATACATATACACATATACATAATGCGCACACATACATTATATAGGTATACATAATATATGTGATGACATGTATCGAACCTGGTCTATCGGCCACCTGTATAAGACATTCACCTCCACAAATGGCCACATCTCACTCCCCCCCCCCCCCCCCCCCCCCTCCCCCCAAAGTTTTTTGACATAAAACATAATGTCACTGTGTAAGATGTCCACCAGTCTTAATTAAGACAACCACTTTTCTCCTCAGCAAGGGGTGGCCCCCTTATACAACTTCGACTGTTTAATTAAGCATCAAAGGATGCCATAATATGTACACATGCAAACATCTAGGGCAGGACACCCCGGCAGTCGCCCACACACTTCCATTGGTGCGAATCAAACGCCTTATCGAACTAGTGAAACCTTTAACACGTACATAAAAGTAGAAAGTTGAGGAGGCGGCAGCATAAGCGTGCATGCATAATCAAAAAGTAATCAGCAAATCAGCAATCCAGAACAGGCAGCGGAAAGGTATGTTTGGTTTTAGTAAGAGTTTTACGGCATTGGCAACACAATCAGGTCATATATAAGTGTCGAAGTTTAGTTTTCAGTAAAAGTTTTACCGCACTTGCAGCATAACAAGGCCATATGTGCCGAAGATTAGAGGTGTTACAAGAGAGTAAAAAAGACACAAAACAGATGGAGGGGAGATAAGGACGATAGATGTTTGATAGGAAAGATAGAGGGAGCACACTCCATCAGAGCACCTGCCAACCACCCACAGGGTCGGACAGGTATGAACTGGTACGTACAACTTACGCCGCATGCAAGCAGTACAGATTACGATCCAAAGTGGGTCTAGTTTCATTTTTATATTGAACGACAACAGTAGTGACCACAGCAGTGACAACAACAACAGCAAAACTAAACAGGAGGAGGAGGAGGAGGAGG
>NW_004797471.1:279641-286305 GCF_000002075.1 Aplysia californica | reverse complement strand
TCTCAAAAAAGCTACGTTTCCCTGATCTTTTCCTGTTACCCATTTGTTTAGGTTCCCTAAGTATGTTGTTCTGGGCCTACCCCTGCCTCGCTTGCCTTCAATTTTGCCAGTGAGAACTAGATGTTCAAGACCCTTATGTCTATTCAGGTGTCCCAAAAAGACCGAGATACTCAATAAACATTATGTTCTCCACTTTTGGGAAGAGGCCTCGGGTCTCGTGCATGCGACAGCAAAACGCCTAACTGCCACATCGCTGATCTTGGTGGCTAAACTTAAGGTCGAACGACCATTTCAATACATGTTGGTAAATGCATCAACAAAAATTGAAAAAATTGTGGCACGGTATATGTTTAACGCCCCTGTCAATACTATTAAGGTTAATTAAAAGGAAGGTCCTCGGAGTATAACGTCCATCTCCGAAAGGACGGAGCTGAGGTGGGAAATTCGTGTACAGCAAAGTGACTTTTGCAAGAACACAGCGTGGGACCGAGCTGAGACTCGAACCTCAAGAAAAAGTTTATATAATATAATATACCGCCCTGGGGCTCAATAATGCAATACATCTTGAACATCAAGATTATGATGCACTAAGGTCATGGAGAGATGTAAGAAAAGCATGAAAAATCCGAGGATCAAAGACAATACGCATCGATTTAGAACGTTCGTTTTAGCACAGTAACGTACACACGGCGTCGGTGGCCTAGTGGTTAGGCTCTCAGACTCGCAACCGTAAGGTCGTGGGTTCCAATCCCGTCAGGGGTCTGACATGTCCTTGAGAAAGGCACTTTGCACGAATTTTCCTCACTTCACCCAGGTGGAAATGAGTACGCGGCTATAAAACAGTGAACGATTTGTTTTAGAGCAGTGACGAACACATGGGTTTGTTTTAAAGCAGTAACACATGGGTTTGTTTTATTTAGCATAGTATGAGTAACATGGTTTGTTTTAGCATTATTATTCATACCGAGTTTGTTTTAGAGCCTATTTCCAGATCTACAGGGTTTGTTTTAGAGCGTATTTCACAGAGCTACAGATGTTGTTTTTTTGGTTGGTTTTTTCGGTTTTTGTTTGTTGTTGTTTTTTTTTCTTGTTTTTTTTTGTTTTGTTTTTTTCTTTTTGGCTTTTCTGTTGTTGTTGTTTTATGGGGGGGGGGGGGTTGCAACGCGTTTTACGGCGCTCGCAACTACATAAGGTCATATGAGCGCGCAGGACACAAACATTTTGAATTTTGCGCAGGTGACGGCCGAAGCCTACTCTTATCGATTTCGGACCACCAAGGGATCTTTAACGTGCGCAACTTGCACACGGGACCTCTGAGATTTTTTGCCCTTGTCCAGGAAGGCTAGGTGTAGATCTTTCCTACCATAAGACCTGGGCTGTGGCTGAAAGACAGCAGTAAGATGGAACCAAAGAGTAGCAGTAGAAAGGCTGCAGAAAGGGTCAGGAGCCCAGAAAGGGCAAAGGAAGAGAGGTGGAGGGGGCAGAAAGTGGAGACGAAAGCAGACGACGGAACACTGTTAAAAAGCAGGAAAGCATGTGAAAGGAGAACATAATTTTAGAGAAGAAAATTTTCCGTTGCTACCCGGATTTGAACCCACGACCTATTGAATAAGAGTCAACACCTTAACCTCTTGATCACGAGAGGCCCCCGACATGGTTTATTTTAGAGCATATCTCACAGACCTACAGGGTTTGTTTAGGAGCATATTTCACAGATCTACAGGGTTTGTTTAGGAGCATATTTCACAGACCTACAGGGTTTGTTTAGGAGCATATTTCACAGACCTACAGGGTTTGTTTAGGAGCATATCTCACAGACCTACAGGGTTTGTTTCACAGATCTACAGGGTTTGTTTAGGAGCATATTTCACAGATCTACAGGGTTTGTTTAGGAGCATATTTCACAGACCTACAGGGTTTGTTTCACAGATCTACAGGGTTTGTTTAGGAGCATATTTCACAGATCTACAGGGTTTGTTTAGGAGCATATTTCACAGATCTACAGGGTTTGTTTAGGAGCATATTTCACAGACCAACAGGGTTTGTTTAGGAGCATATTTCACAGACCTACAGGGTTTGTTTAGGAGCATATTTCACAGATCTACAGGGTTTGTTTAGGAGCATATTTCACAGATCTACAGGGTCTGTTTAGGAGCATATTTCACAGATCTACAGGGTTTGTTTTAAAGCAACGGTTTATATGGAATAAGCATAAGCATAACGATTCACTCAGTGCAATGACTCATAGTGTCTTCAGCTCAATTTCTACAGTTGATTCCCATTGCGTCTGTTTTAGCTAGCACATCGACTGACAGGGATAGCGCAAGGATTAGCGCAGTGACCCCAACAACCCATGTTTGAAGCGTAAGATAACACATAAAGCGTAATGAGATAAGAAAAGCCCCATGGTATTATTATGCTCGTTTCTTGCCACATTAGACATACGTGAAGCGTTTGTTTTATCATTACTGCATAACAAGATGTTTTCTCGGCTCCTAGCTTGAAATACGCGCAACTTATTACTACATGTTGTATGAATTGCTATGCTGCACCAGCAACACAGAACACTATAATACTACTATAATAACGTCTTTCGAATTCCACGTTAAAAGAGATCATGGGCACCCACCAACAGCCCATAGCTTGAAAACCTGTAGAGCTTGTTCTTTCGTTCATTTACTCCTGCAATCGGTATATTTTTATAAAGTGAGTTTTATACCATAAAACAGAAGACACGAGTACAGTTTAATGTAATGGTCATTTAAGCTGGGAAGAGGGCTGAGGTCAACGGGTCAACGGGTGGAAAAACGACCAGATACAGACAGAAGTAGCGGACAAATTAAAAAAAAGAATAGAGAGACAAAATTAATAGATTAACACACACACATACACACACACACACACACACACACACACACACACACACACACACACACACACACACGCACACACACACACAGAGTTAATGGGCATATCAACCCCAAATACTAGATGGGTTTAGTTTTAGTGAAAAGAAGCATATTTATAGACAAGGCAGCCGTCAATTATTAACTTCAGGGGGAAAGCTTTTGTAATAAGAGTTTTACGGCACTTGCAACACGATAAGGTCATATAAGTGCCAAAGATGAGAGGTGTTACGAGAGAGAGTAACAAACACAAACAAGAAGGAGGGGAGATAAAGACTACAGAAGTTTGATGGTAAAGAAGGAGCAAACCATACCAGAGCACCCACCAACCACCCACACAGGGGGGGGGGGGGGGGGGGGGGGGGGGGAGCAAACGGCACTGACAGAAAGAGAAGAACGAAAGAAAAGAAAGAAAAAAACGAAAGAAGAAGAGTGAGATCAGATATCCCAGAGACGTCCTCCAACCACTCGCAACGACAACATAAAACGACAGACAACATTCAAGACCCGTGGGTTTTGTTGTTGTTTTGGGTTTTTTTTGTTTTTGTTTCTTTTTTTTTGTTCGTTTTGTTTGTTTATTGTTTTGTTGTTGTTGTTTTTGTGGGGTTTTTTGGGGGGGGGGTTAAGACTAATATATAAAAAGTAATCAGATAAAGAGAAAACAGACAGTCTGGCAAAACCATCAGCATGGAAAAGGTGACAGAGAACAGTTTTGTGCGAAGACAAGTACAGCGATACACTATCTGAGATTTTGTACGAGAAGAAAAGCAAGATAGAGAGAGAGAAGAAAAAAAATAGAGACGAAAAGAACTAAAGTACAAGTGGTGCTTCCCAACCACCTGCACCAAAGACAAAGGGCTTGAGGCGAGAACATCCCAATAAAACTGATAGGAGAAGCGCCCGGTCCTTTTTTGACATTCAAACCAGGCATGACTCTTCGCGAGGCGCTACACACTGCATTACGTTGGCAGTGTACGATCGACCTTTCGTTCTCAAGTCACATTTTAGCATTACAGTACAGTAGTACTAGATCTAGTAGTTAACGATTGACATTTCACGAATTTTACAATTTTGCGGCAGTACAGTTTACCCTCGACGTTTCTAGGAATTTAAAACATTTTTAGCTTTGATAACCGTTTCAGATTGACGTATCAGTGGTACCACACATTTAAAAACTTGTTCACAAGACAGTTGGGTTAAGGACCGACATTTCACAAATCGCTACCTTAGAATTACAAAGTCTTTATCTGACAGTTTTGGCCATTTTGAGTTACTGAGACCAATAGATCTAGGTCGAAAACCAATTTAAATGTTTTATCTACTCTATCAAAATCGTAAGATTATTCGCAGTCGCTATCAAGATATTGGAAGAATTGCATTGGAAAAAGCTTGACGTGCTGTGAAACTCAAAAGTTTTTAACGTCAATTTTCTTAAAGGTTGGTACTGAGCGGAAAAAACTTTGTAAATGCAGGGTGGCGATATGTCAGCACTGTTTAATCTTAGCTCGAAGCAGTAGTGGTATCTTCCTTTCTGTTCTTTTAATTCTTACTCATGATACAATTAGTAAGTAGAGCACAACCACCGCCCGCTACCACTCAAAAACAACAACGACCCAACCCCGCACGCGGGATCGGTTTTTTAAAGGAGCAAATCGAAACGATATGAACAGAGAGAGAGAGAGAGAGAGAGAGAGAGAGAGAGAGAGAGAGAGAGAGAGACAGACAGACAGACAGACAGACAGACAGAGAGAGAGACAGACAGACAGACAGACAGACAGAGAAAGTACAGACATCCTGATCATCTCACAAACTACAACATACGCAAAAAACAACAACCCTGTAAAGTGCGCCGGTATACCGGCAATACTGTTAACATCAGTGCCAAAGAAATACGATACGACTAATATTGCCAGCGGTCCGCAAAGAACATCCAAATAATTTGCATATTGATGAGCTATTAGTGAAATCAATATGACAAGTGCGTTACAATGGGTAATTTACTGCCCCAACCCACTGCCCGTCGTCGCTAATGTTTCAAACTACACACGTTAGCACACCCACAGGTTCGAAAAAAAAAAACAACCCAACCAGACTGTACGTATTTTACGTCCCATGCAACACTTTTTTCACATCTTATATGGAGGCGGACAGCTTCAGTCACGTTTCGGGGCCATCCCCGATTATTGCGCACCGTATTATAATACCAGCGTAAAGACAGGGACAGTCACAAGGATGCATTTCAGTCAAAAGAAATAAATCGATTCGAAAAGAGCAATTTTGGGTAGGAGAGGGGAACAACAAAGGGGTCGGGTGGGCAAACCAACAATGAAACAACTGGGGTAAAGAAAAGAGGTTCGCATAACATAATATATTTATATAGAGAGAAAGCAATAAAAACGAAATAGAGCGTATTTACTAGCAGACCCATTCAATCGCCCACCATCCTGGACACACTAACGAAGACAAAAACACAGATTTAACCCAACACAAAGTAACGAGAGCAATTTGTAAGTAAAGACATTTTACGCCCACAACGACATTATTTGTGAAGGGTGCTGACAAAATGAGCTAATTATCACAATCCACAAAAGCAGATATTGGCAAAAAATCGACACCAAGGCCAAATTTCTAGGTTTTCTATTGAAGCAATATTCATTAAGTATTAAATGCCTTTAGTTATTTCATACTTACTAATTGTAAAATCTTAACTTATAAGCATGATGTATCTATTTCCATAGGGCTCAAATCTGAGAAGCAACTCATTTTGTCAGCACACTTCACATTTAGATCATTTGATAGGAGGCTGCCTGCTTCGACTATGGCTGCCAGAGCCAACCCCGGGATACAACAACGTCTCAGTAGAAATGCAGAGATACGGGTACTCAATAAAATATTCTCCCCTCATGGGAATCAAACTCGCATCTTCTGCATGTCAAAACGCCAAGGCAAAGCGCCTAACCACTGCACAACAGACTGGTGTTAAAAGAGTAGCAAGACTGAAAGAAGCGAAACATGCTACACGTCTACAGTTACAGCTATAGAGGAATAATATGATCTACAAGGAGCACCCTCCAACTAACCATTTCAGAAAACATGTTGTTTTTTTTATACAGTCAAACTTAAAAAACGGCTCAGTCAATGATCGCACGCGACACAATTTATATCATTGGGGCAGGCAGCGAGGGATAGAACCTCCAAGCCGAAAAAGGAGATACCCGTCATTCTCCCCACTCGGGAAGTGAACTCAAAGAGAAGACCCTAACCACCACACATCAAACGCCGGCAGTAAAATTATAAAATTCCCAGTCAGGAAGTCACACTCCTATTTCCAGTCCTTTTTGTACATTTAATTCATAGGAATTCAGCAACATTCTTTTTTGTTAAATTTTGCATTGTTATGATTAAGGACATCTGTCTGTCATTAAACAATATCCCAGAGGACTCACTGGGGACCTCCAGTGATTTTACTAAGAAAAGACATTTCAAAAGTTTAAACAAGGACTTAATTTAGAACACTACCGCACATGTAAACGTAATAAACAAACAAAAAAGTCAATGTTGAGATGAGCTGGCAGAAACTGCCCCACCACAGACTTCTATTTCACTTTAACCTTTATCCGCCGTTTATAGGGCCTACCCTTTTGGGTGTCGCGGGAAGAAAGAGACGTCTCTAGTAGTAGTAGTATAAGGTTTTACGGCGCTCGCAACTGCTAAGGTCATATGAGCGCGCGAAACACAAGTTGTTCACCTCTGCGAAA
>NW_004797471.1:274445-277332 GCF_000002075.1 Aplysia californica | reverse complement strand
CAGAAGAAGAAAGAAAGAAGAAGAAGGAGAAGAGGAAGATACACCAAAGTAGGTGTCGCATCCGGATCTCAGAGGATTGGGGTCCGAGTGCGACACCTCGCCTTTGAAGGGGTTGAACCTTCTGCAGACGAAGCAGTGGGTCTATTTATATCCCCCCGACCCACTGGGGGTTAGAGACGTCTCTCAGTCGCGAGCCGGAGAGCTTGGATCAGGGGGATGCCGTGGGTGGTTAATGTTTCCCTGATTCCATCTATCCAGGTCTAGACGGTCAGAGAACGTATAGATCCAGGTCTTTCTCGGTCGCCCTCTAGCCTTGTTGCCATCGAGTTTTTTTGTTTTTTTATGTAGGCACGTTGTGCTGGATGGTGCGTTGGTAATCGTAGGAGATGTCGGAACCATTTGATTCTTTGGCGTTGGATGTGATGCAAGACATCATTCGGGCCCACCATTAATTTATCGGATTACTGAGTTTCTAATGTTTTCTCGCCTGGTCTTGTTTACAGCTTTTCTAAGGCATCGCATTTCACATGTAATTCTTTGCTCTAATGTCTTGTTCGTGGTCCATGTTTGGCATTGATACTGATAGGTGAGTGTTGGGATGAATATGGTGTTGATCATTTTGAGTTTTGTTGTCATGGGGATGCTGGGATGTTTCAGTAGTGGAGTTAGCTGGTAATTAACATTATTGGCCTTTTGTACTCGTGTTTCACTTTCTTTGTTCACTCGCCCATCCTCTGTGAATATACTTCCGAGGTACTTAAATTCTTGGACCTGTCTGAGACTGTTGCTGTTGATGTGTATCCTGAGTGGTACTGGCTTTCTCTGTTTTGTCAATGTTGATTTTCATGTCGTAGTTGTTACATTCTTCATTTAATCTGGTGGTGTTGTGTTGGAGACTTCGTTCATTTTTGCGTGCCAGGTTTTGGTCATAAGCTAAGAGAAATTCATTTAGGGCGTCTCGTTCTGTGTTGGCCTCTTTTGTAATTCTATCCATATACATGTATATGATAAATAGTGGTGATAGGACACAACCTTGTCTTACTCCAGATGTTATCTCGAGCCACTCTATGAGTCCCTTTGACGTTCTTACTGTACCTATGCTGTTCTCGTAAATGGCACAAATGTTATCTAGAAGTTGGCCTCTTACAGTGTAGTTTTCGAGTTCTTTCTACTTCTACATCATGTACAATGTACCTGTTCAAACCTAAGATTCACTCAGAGTACTTCGCTGCCCCCGAATTACAAAGTTCTTTCTGACATTGTTGGTCGTTTTGAGATACTAGGACTATGAAGTCAGAAACCAAATGTCTACCTTTTCAAAGTCGCAAAAATATTTACAGTCGTTATCAAGACATTTTTAGAATGGGATTTCAAAAAGCTTGGCATTTAGTGAAGCTCAATTTTTTTATTTGTAAGTCAAATTTCTCAAAACTAGGAGCTGGGCAGATAGAACTTTGTAATTTCAAGATTGCGACATGTGTGTGAAACTCTCGAAAAAAATTATCTATTGTACTAATGAGAAATTCTCCACAACCCTTCACGATTAAAGATATACTATAACTATAAGTTTACACATTCTCACCCTCCAATTTCTGAATAGCAGCCAATAATCCAAGAGTCACCGACACACAAGACAAGTGAATCAGCTAAGACAGATCTTTCTGAGTTGTTGGCTTATTAATAGGCTCTCGAAAAGTGGATGAAACATTGTTCTACAATGCTTCTAATTAAATCATGCCAGGTTTGTTAAAAATGTTACTCTGTCCATCAAGTGGCAATTTAAAAAAATAAAACAAGCATTCGATTAATATATAAAGACTTACTCTGAACTATGCAGTGAACAAGACCAGTGTAAAGGGTAACTGTGTAAAAATGGAGACGACTGAAAAGTGACTTGATAATTGTTGAAAAGTAAAGTGCAAAAACATCAGACCAGAGTACTTTTATTCTCAGTCAAGACACAGATTACTGTTGGATCAGAATGTTTGAAAAGATTACCACAGACACAGATCCCCCCTACCCCTGACCCCTCCCAAAATCCCAAAGCTGGGGGGGGAGGCGCATTCTTTCACGAGGGGAGAGGAGAGTACTTTTCGTGTGTATATGATGAATCATTCTTTACATAAGTAAAAGGGAAAACAACCTTTAGTCTGAAATCAACTTAGCAGGGAGAGGATTTTTTTTCTGTTTTTTTTTCTCATACAGCTTTTTGAGACAAAATGGCCATTCTTTCAAGCTTCCCCTTAAAAAAAATAAGATGAAGTTGCCTGTTACTAGTGTCATTGATAAACGTAGTGAAGAGAATGGCTTGCATTAATCTTCACAGGTCTTTTCTTTCGAGTCTCTTAATTCTTCTGTTTCAGGTAGTAGTCGACAATCATGCTTTAGAAATAAAAGCTCTAAATTCAGCTGGGTTTTTTAATAAAGTTTAAAACTTACACAGGACTGTACAATTCTTTAAAAGACTGCTGCATTGAATCTTTAAAAATTTTGTTTTAGTAAGGTTTAACGGCACTCGCAACTGCATAAGGTCATATGAGCGCCAAGGGGTGGATGTCAACAGAGAAGTCCAAACGGGGAATCAGGCTCACTCTGCTCACCTCTCTAGCCTTTACACCACAAAGTCAGCTTCGACTATCAAGGCACTTCGGAAATAGCAGTTCTCACAAGAGAGTGACAAACATACAAAACAAGAAGAGAAAAATTGGTGATCAGTAAAGATGACGAAAGAAAAAGCAGCAGTTCCCCCTATGTGGTTCCGGCACCGTATGAGCATGACATTGATAAATCAACCCATTCCATTTACAATTCTACTGTACCAAAGAACATGTTATCCCCTTTGGGGAAAGGCTTAAAGACACTTCAGTCAATAGCACTGCCCTGGGGG
>NW_004797471.1:270778-274030 GCF_000002075.1 Aplysia californica | reverse complement strand
GGGGGGGAGGTTCCAGAAGTCCAATTGGTGGGATCGAGGGTCACTTTAGTGAAAACTTCACACCTCTCAAGTGCTAACCTAGCTTGTCGGGTAATGACATTGTCAGTCCTTCTTATTCATTGCCGCTAGTGGTTGCATCTCATAAGACCACTGCTTGACCAATAAAAAACAAACAATTGAACATCTCCTTTGCTTCCACCCTTAATCCCACCCATCGGTGAAATAAGTTCAGTCAACCAATGCAACTCCTCCCGTGTACAAAACAACGATTCAAGGAACTATTTTCTCAATTGGCCGTACGATCAGAACAGCAGGCAGTGGTCAAACTAATTCCCACCTCTGGCCCCGGGCTACCCAGGAAAGTTTCTTGCTGGTATGCCACTCGAGCACTTTCACAGGCATTGGTAAGATTTCACACCGACACCACCCTGACCATCTGCACTGCTTTGGGCTCACATCTTTTAACCTCAAGTTAAACCTTCTACTCCCATTCCTCGCTTTGCTACACTTCGCAACATATAGCATAACAAGTTAGAGACGATTGAACCAACCTTGATAGTTTTGTTTCAAATCAGGGCTGAGAGAACAAAGCATTTTCCATCTTAGACAGGTAAGCCTACTTTACTTTTCCGATTAAACAGCCCAGAGTTTTAGCCCTTCAGCCTGTCGATGTGTTTGAGAAAGAATTTACAGGTTTTTATTTTCGAAGTGACTATTTCTCCGAACGTTCAGGAAAATAAAGTTGCACTCTATTTCTCCGAACGGTTTCCGATCTCGAGATTTTTTCGTTATTTGCGAGATTTAGGTGACATCCTTTTATTCTGCCATTCTGCGAGGACCGGGAAGAAGCTTTTTTTGCATCGAGCTAGAGATTCTTTTATGTTTGAATATTAAGATATATTTCAGTTGTGGTTGGGGCAACGTTCCTGGACTATACTTCAATTGTAAATATCTCCAAGAGGTACTGTGAGAAAACAAGACTGCTTGACCTTGGTAGTAAACTATTTTGCATTTAGATTCTAGTCACCCAGCAAAAACTAAAATCCTTCATGTAAAAAAAAACCCTCCACACCCCACCTCCCTGTTCACACCTTACACACACACTAACATACACTCACTGTAAACACACACACACAAACGGGCCACTCTATTCCATTCACTTTATAATCAACAAATCTCGAGAACGGAAATCGTTCAGAGAAATAGAGTTCAAGTTTATTTTCCCGAACGTTCTGAGAAATAGAGCCGGCCTTTTATTTTAGACAGGTAAGTAAAAACCATCCGAAGGGGAGAAATTTCTCTTTCCATTTTTGCAGTTGGCCGGTTTCTATCTTTTAGGAAGTAATATAGAGGAATTCATAATTCGTCAAGGAGGGAGCAGGGAGTGTCCGTCTTACTTCACAAGTTTCTCTGCTAGGGCAGGTTCGACTGTATGAGGCATTCCACCATCAGGCCTTTGTTTACCGTGACTACATACTTTTTCAAAGGTCAAATTAAATTTCTCAATAGCATCAAATTCAAATGTTGGGATGGCAAATGTATGATGGTACCAAAAATGAAAACATTATGACATAAAATGGGCATAGCACAGTGACAAATCAAATGCAAGTGATGAACTTGCTTGCCTAAAATCTCTAAAGTTAAAGCAGCAAGAACAGGTTTATCTAACAAGGACCGAGCTACGCTTTTCAATCCGTTTTTTGTTTTTGTTTTTCAACGGACATTTGATTAGATCTAGATCTAGATCTAGATATCTAGAATCTACTTTTCCCCCTACTTTACTAGATTAGATCTAGATATTAGATTTCTAGATCTAGATCTATATCTAGACTTAATCGCCATCACGGACCCTGGTGATAAAGAAAAAGGAGACAGCCAACATGCAATTGTCGCAAACTGCAACCCTTGAAGTAGGCCAAAGTAAAAGTTAGCCTGTTATCTACACCACCGCAAGCAAGACCAGTGTGTGACTCTAAAATGAAAGTCATGAAGTCATAGACGATAAAGAATACACAACAATCAAGAAATCAGTACCGAAGCCAACTGCGGTTGCAAAAAGTCAAAAATCTTTCTTCGTTCATAGGAGGTCATAATAAACTACTTACCACTGGTCTCTTCAGAAGGCGAATCATATCGAAAACCCTGACAAATGGTGATACGTTGGCCTACTTAGCAGAAGCTCAAAGTTCAGAACAAGTCTGAAAATAATACACGGCAGGTCTTGTCGACGTAACTGAACTGCAGAATTGGGTTTCCTGGAGCTCTCAAATTAGAATCCACTTTACTGTGTGTGTACACAGCTTCAAAGTTCAGTCAGTCAGTGCCGATTGTTGTCCCTTGGTGTCAGAGGTCAAAGGTCAATCCCATTTGGCTCCCGGATTTCCTTGCACAGTGTGTAGCCTACTGAACAATTATAGCATTCATTACACACAAAAAATAATAAATAAGAAGAAGCTATTAACGTATACATATAGCTAGAATAACCATAATTTCTTTAGAAAATACACAGTATTTCCACTTTTGATTCGAGTTCGAGGTGAAATTGTTATGATATTAGTAAAAGGGAAACATTATTTTATCCCAACCTGGACAAAATGTTTCAAATTTCACTTTATTTAGCCTATTACTGACTATTAATTAATTATTACCTCTATTAGGCTGTACGGTTCTCAGATTGGATTTCAGTCGCGGTCGGACCGCACATAGCACATACCATAATCTGTGCTTATATTAATGTGATTTTAATGGTGATTTTAGCACACATGTAAGAATAATTTGAGTCACTTCAATGAAGAAGGTTTTAGTATCGTATCAGGAAAAGGACGACAGTGGAAATTAAATTCCGAAAAAAAAAGGATGAGAAATGTTTGGACCGACCAGCATAAAGATAACTAGAAATCTAGATTCTAGATCCAGATTATCTAGATTCTTGATCTAGATTTTAGATCCAGATTTAGATCTAGACTCTATTCAGCTTTCAATTGAATTGCATTTTGCTTAGACTAAATTTATTTAATATGTGCGAAACTAGGCTACTAAATAGGTGCAATCCCCCAACCCTCACCCCACCCCCACCCGTGGTGGGGGGAGTGGGGTGCGGACAATGCCAACACACCGGCGTATCAACGAATTTCCCAGATGAGACTATAGAGAGGACAAGGGGGTAAAAAGTGTAACGGGTTACCGTAATCGTCCTCAGGTAGATGTACGTAGAGTCCGACCAACAAACAAAAAAAAAAAAAAAAAAAAAAA
>NW_004797471.1:267038-268444 GCF_000002075.1 Aplysia californica | reverse complement strand
CACACACACACACACACACACACACACACACACATACACACACATACACACACATTCACACACGTACACACACATGCACACTTACACGCACACATGCACGCCCCTGAATGAATACCAATTGGGAGTTATACATAAAGTACATTAATTAAATTCCAAGGTCCTAGGTGAACACTTCACAGACGCACACAATCTCGTGGCACTCCGTAATGTCAGATGTACAAAGTTCTCTCATCTCAATACCTAGTTTTGAGAAATTGGACGTCAGAATTTTTTAGTTTTTCAATAATATAAAAAGCTTTTGTGAATGCAATTATGAGAATATCTTCATAACGACTCCGAATGTTCTTGTGATTATGATAGAGCAGGTAGAACTTTTGTTTTCTG
Organism: Aplysia californica; assembly: GCF_000002075.1. NCBI lineage: Eukaryota > Metazoa > Mollusca > Gastropoda > Aplysiida > Aplysiidae > Aplysia > Aplysia californica. The sequence goes on along the minus strand of NW_004797471.1, from coordinate 268,060 downwards.
ACTTTATGGTCTTATATATAGTCGTAGCTCAAAATAGCCAAAAATATCAGATAGAGCTTTATAACTCTGGGGCAGCGACTCATCACCTGCATGTTATGACTCAGTCTCAGAAATGTCACCTCACCAAAGAAAAAACAAAACAAAACAACAACAGCAGTAAAGAAAAAAAAAACCTGCTGTCATGTTGGACTGCAGTATGGATGACTCTGGTTTGAATCCCCAAATAAATGTTTTGGCACTCTTGAACTAGGATTGTTTGGTAAATTTACAAAGTATGTCGCACACCCACTAGATGACTGAGACTGGCATCTGTGGTGAATAAGGGGTTTCTTGTGGGCTTGAGGTACGGTGTTTGCCTTTCATTCAATATGTCCAGCGTTTGAAAACTGACAGCGACCGAAAATTTTCTTCTCTAAACATTTCTCCGTTCAACTCTTTTTCACCTTTAAACCATGTTCCTTCGTCTGCTTTCGTCTCCACTTTCTGCCCCCACCCCCTCACCTCCTTTGCCCCCTCCTCTGGACTCCTGACTCTTTCTGCAGCCTTTCTACTGCTTCTTCTTGGCTCCTTCTTACTGCTGTCTTTCAGCCACACTCCTGATCTTCTGGTAGGAAAGATCAACACCTAGCCTCCTCGGACAACGGCGAAAAATCCCGGAGGGCCTGTGTGCAAGTTGCGCACGAGATCCCTCAGTGGTCTAAAATTGACAAGAGTGGGCTTCGGCCGCCACCCAGGCAAAATTCAAAATTTCCTACCAACTGAAAAAGTTTAATGTGTCCCACCCGCTCATATGACTTTATGCAGTTGCGAGCGCCGTAAAACACTAACCAAAAAAAAATGTTTTCGCCCTTGCACGCAGGCGGACTCAAGGGCGCCGCTAACAACAGTAACTCGGTTGCACTGAGGGCATGGTTGCACACGGGGCGAAAAAGGCAAATCGCCCTCTGAAGTCTTTATTTGTTTGTCATTTTTTTATACAGGCACTGTGTGTGCACACACACACACACACACACACACACACA
>NW_004797471.1:262491-266193 GCF_000002075.1 Aplysia californica | reverse complement strand
CCCAAAAAAAAAGAAAAAAAAAAAGAAAAAACAACCAAAGACATTATTATTTTGAATGAGGAATAGACCCCACTCTGTTAGTATAAGTGTGTATTTATATTGCTCAGAATTAGTTCAATGGCAATTCTGATCTAACGGGACAGCGCTTGTCTTTGAAGAATGGACTCAACAAAAGTTCCCAGCTCAATGTCCAGATTTGAAAGGCCGCCAACATCATGGGTGGTCAGTGTGATGATCACCTTTGAAAACAGAAGCAAATTATACATAATTAACCAATTTTGGTAAAAATATGGGATTATCGTGCAGAGGCAACGGAGACACATAAAGGGTGTCTAAAAAAGGAAAGGATCCACTTAAAAGGCGATAACTCGATCATTTCTGTACTGATTTCAATCAACTAAACTTCGATCAAATAGCAATTAATAACATTCAACCAGGGAGGATTCACGCTTGCAAATAGGAAGAAAATCAATCAAGGTGTCTGAAATCAATCAAAAGTTGGTAAAACACAAAATTTTACTTATTAAAAGTGTTCGGCTACAGGGGTGTGATCAGCTTGTTCTGGTTTCAGGACAAGAACGGTAAAAATCAAGACATTCACGTCCGGTGCTGGGAAAGTTAAGGGGCAAGTGAGGATGAGAAGTTCAATACACAGGTAGCAGCTAATAGAGATAGAACAAAATGGTTGAGGTTTTTAAAGTTGCAAAGATTTGTGTTTCCACCCAATTTAGGTTGAATTTTTTTTTTGAAATGATGGGGTTTTTTTAAACACTTGAATTGATTTTCTTCATGATATGAAGAGTTGAAACGAATCCCTAGTTGAATTTTTTGTTCAAAATTTGTTGAAATCGGTCCAAAGATGACAAAGTTATTATTGTGTTGTTGATAGAATCACAAAGGCTACAACATTCAGAATCTTTTATATATTTGGCAACTTGGAAACACATGTGTCACTTTTCCCATAAAACTACGACAGCTACAGAGTTGAAAGTTGGCAAGTACCTTCAAAAAGATAGATAGGTCCCCATGACGGAGCCCGATTTTTGATTTATTCATTTCTTGAATTTAGAAAACTATATTTGACAAAACGTTCCCGTCCTTCTTTGGCCTCTGTGATTATTCTACTGAGAAACGAAGCAAATCTACGTAGCTCTCCTTCACAACGGAAGTTTATTACCGGTCTTTAATGTTCGCCTAAAAAACACGATTCAAGAGACGGGGTGAGTAATTTTCGAGACTCATCTGTCGTACGTGGAGACGTGATCCTGTGTATGCATCCAAAGAGTTGTTTTTAATATAGGGCCCAAAGAGAAAAACTTTTTTTATTACCGAGTCAAGATTTTTTGAAAAATAATTTTGTTTGGTCGATAGCCTGTAAAAGTGCCATTCAAAGTTTCGAGGGCGTAGGCAAATTTGTCAATAAGATATAATCTTTTTTAACCGTCAGAGGAAAGTGAACAAGCTATAGACATTGTCTCTGTGATTTTGAAGACGTCCGTGTGCTCCTTTTACAGTGTAGCAGCCCTTCCGTGGAATATTATTTTCTTAGCGCTTTTTGATGGTGCAAGTCGAAACCCGTATTTTGTGATTGTGAAGGGCTAGACAGCAATACACTAAAGCAATGTAGACCAACAAAGGAGTTAATCAAAGCAGACCTAATCTAAAGTTTTTCTTTGTTTTTAGACACCCGGTAGCATCGTTTTGCCAAAGGGGATTAGTGATAAGGGGCGAAGCGTCTATATAATCAAATAATCACTGCTTCCCTTCCTAATTTTGAAACATTGTCGCTGTCAAATTCATCCTTAAACGTAAACCTCTTAAATTAAAAGTAAAAAGAGGTTCGTAATCCACAATGAGTATACCTAACATTCAAAACGGTTTCACGGCCACATAAATAGCCTCCTCACCCCTCTCGGGCCACTCCATAAGGAGTCGCAAGCTTTGATTAAGTAAGCTTAAAGTGAGGCTGGGAAGAGTCTGCCAATACAGTTTAGGGAACATGTGCATAGCAGTCATGGCTGTTTCATTGCCACATATACCCTGTTCACCCCTTTGGGGCCACAGTTATAATCAATCCCAGGCCCTCATTAAGTAAGCTAACGAACACTGGTCGAGTCTACCTCACAAATGTGAGGGGAACTAACTCCTAACAATCTCTTTACTGCTGCATGTGCTTGTTTTTTTTCCTCGACTTTTTACTGTCCTATAATCAGATCGTGACCTCGATTATGACACCAGCTCCTGGCCACGAAAGGCTAACAAAAACAGCCAAATGTGAAATTTAAAAAATGATAATTGTCATGTTCTACCAAAGAGTTAGACTCTCTGGTAGGTCTATAACATATAGATCTAGTACTGACATCTCTGCTTCTTTGCTTTGTGTTTATGTATTCATATCTAAAGTTAATTTAATTTTAGTTGGAACTGATATTTAATAAGATACTTTCCCGATTATTTTGGCGGTTGAACATACAATAAGAATTCCGGATTTGTTTTCATTCACAACTCAGAGTCGCCGCCTCGAGTAAGATTCTTCTGTGATATCTACAGGCCATAAGATCTATATCTGGTCCCGTTTCACTTTGATTAGTAAATACTATTTTACTACGATATTGTGTCACGGTACTTTCAACAAGCGGAAAACAGAGCAATCACAAATACCACACAAAACTTGGACTTGGCATTAAATTTGCTGATTGTTATTTTGCCCAGGAGCCATAGGTTTTGTGCTGTGCACAAATCCTTTGTGAATCGACCCTATTAAATTTTCGACATAATTATTTGTCATTTCATCCCAAATGTCACAGCTTTTGTACACAAAGGGTCTGAATTGGGAGCAAAGTCGCTTTTATTCAGTTGCTGTTTAACTTCATATACTTGTGGGGACTGTTTAGTGGTGACCACTTCAAGGTTGATTTTATTTGGTTTTCCAAGAATTGTGCACTGGCACAATCAGTGGAAGGACCCTCGGCAACATTTTGGAGAGAGCAACAGAGCATCAATGGAAATGTCCGGAGGGCAGGGATGTTGCTTCCTGAAACAATGAACAGTGAGTCAACTACACCAAGCCATCCTGCGATCTCACGAGGGCAGTTTTGTTCATTCTACCCCCAATAGCCAAATACCATGGCAGTTTCGGGGCCTCTGTTCCTCACTGACTGATGATTATGTCCAAAATCTAACTAACACAGTCCATAAGCAGAAAAAAACACAGCTCGACACAAAACAAATAGTTCTTAACCTAAAACCAAATTAAAACTAGTTAACACATGTAACTGTTAAGACTAGGTTTTGCGTAATATATTTTGTAACTGTGTTTTCCAATCTGTTTGGAACTATCACCAGAAGATGTTGTTCATTGTAGAGACAACAAAAATAGAAAGGTGTTTTTTTCAATTGGTATTCAACACAAGTCCGTCCCACCAATGCTGATGCCGTCTCAATATACGAGCCAACACAGTTTTACGTTTCTCTAATTTCATACACTTCTACAAAGTCTGATTTTTAAAGTTCAATTTTAAGTGACTATATCTCGGGTGTCTCTTAACATAGATGAAATATTAATATGTTAGATGATGCATAATGTAATTAACCATAGATTGGCAGGCTGCATTAACGGTTAGTACAAGGCTATAATACGATAATTGGGTGATTACATATAACGTTTCTTTTGGACGCCACTAAAATTCACACACACACACA
>NW_004797471.1:260278-262262 GCF_000002075.1 Aplysia californica | reverse complement strand
TATATATTATCATCTGACAAATAGGAGAATGGTGGCAATTAAACTATAGCTATATCGTGTGACATACGGAGATTGGTGACACATGTGTCACATAACCTATGGGAGAATAGTTATTACTAATACATAACCTACCGTGTGACATATGGAGAGCCGTGATATATTACCGTAGTGTCATGTGACAAAGGGGATGCTCATATATATGAACCGATACATGTAGTTACTCGTATAGCCTACAGGGTGATTAAAAAAGAAGAGTGAGCCGATTTCATTACGCAATATTTTAATAAGGAAAAGCAATACATGTAGAAAACTCAAGCTAAGTAACACGTCTTGTACTTACAATCAAATTTTATTTTCTGTCTTATAAGTGTTCACTGCAGTCACCACCAGCAGCCCGGACAGCATCAATGCGATAAGAGAATTCATCCCAGACGCGTTTCAACATGTCAGAGTCCACCGAGTTGATCGATGTTGTTTTTCAATGTTTTAGGTCATCGAGGTTAGTGGGTAGTGGTGGAACATAAACGTTATCTTTAACATAAGTTAACATCACACAGAAGAATCACAGAAATCGATGTACAGAAAAGTGGGAAGACATGGGATAACATCAAGAGGCTAGCCCAGGATAGAGGAAAGTGGAGGGTGTTTGTCCGTGGCCTATACCCTGGTGCAGGGTGAGAAAGGCAATGATGATGATGATGAACATCACACACGGCGAGGTTTGGAGACATGGCTGGCCAAGCACAGAAAGCGAGGTCTTGGGGGGGTCCCCCTTCGGACCAATTATTATCTGGGGCACTTTTTCATTAAAATAAAAAGTTTGAGCCACCAGATGCCGATGGGCCGGTGCTCCATCTTGTCGAAAAATGCATATCGAGATAGGTTTGTCCTGTGCCGACACTTCTTTCAAAAGAAGAGCAACGCCATACACTATCCCCTGCAAGGGCTATTCGAAAGTTAGAAAAAATTCCTCTTTCAAATGGTCACTGACTCATACCATAACAAATATTAAGAACTGAAGCAATGCGTCATAACATCGGTTCATTCATTTTAAAAAATATATTATCTTATTAGATTACTCCTTTTTTAAATAAATGGTCACTGACTCACACCAGAGCTGAAGCAAAGCGTCATAAAAATCGGTTCATTCTTGTTTGATCACCCTGTTTTCATTTTTATATTTGATCACTTGCCTGCAATATATTATGCGAGCGCGTGTGTATGTGTGTATTTGTGTGTGTGTGTGTGTGTGTGTGTGTGTGCGTGTGTGTGTGTGTGTGTGTGTGTGTGTGTGTGTGTGTGTGTGTGTGTGTGTGGATGGGTGTGTTTGTGTGTGTGTGTGTGTGTGTGAGTGTGTATGTGTGTGCGTGTGAGTGTATGCTTGTTTTAAGTACATGGGTGTGTATCTTTGTGTTTGTGTGTGTATGTGTGTGTGTGTGTGTGTGTGTGTGTGTGTGTGTGTACGTGTGTGTTAGTGTGTATGTGTGAGAGTGTGTCTGATTGTGTGTATGTGTGCGTGCGTGTATGCCTGTTTTTAAGTGTGTCTGAGAGTATACGTGTGTGTGTGTGTGTGTGTGTGTGTGTGTGTGTGTGTGTTTTTGTGTGTGTGTGTGTGTGTGTGTGTGTGTGTGTGTGTGTGTGTGTGTGTGTGTGTGTGTGTGTGTGTGTACAAATGAAATAAAGTGGGAAAGCGCATTCTAATTAAACGTAAAGCATTAATAATAAAGTTGTATATTGTTGCACTTTGATCTGAAGACTGGTTTAGACATTTAGAGACAAGATTGGTATCCTGTCATCATCACACATGCATTTACATTTCGCTACCTTAGACTTACAAAGTTCCATCTGCTCGGTATCAAGTTTTAATAAGAAAATTTGAGTTAACAGTTTTGAGTTCCACAACATGTCAAGCTCTTCGAATGCAGTTCTTTGAATATCTTGACATGACTCCGAATAATCTTACGTTTTTTGATAGAGCAGATAA
>NW_004797471.1:209640-249364 GCF_000002075.1 Aplysia californica | reverse complement strand
AGAGAGAGAGAGAGAGAGAGGGAGACAGACAGACTGACAGACAGACAGACAGACAGACAGACAGACAGACACACACACAGGCAGACAGACAGACAGACACTTCCAATGCCGAGGCCAATCGTGCGGGATATTAGGACTGATGCTGAGAAGGCCTAGAGAGGGGCATACCCTTGGAGTAATTATATAGTTACTCCAAAGGCCTACCCAGAGACCGTATCATTGAGCCAAGATTCTAAAATTCTAACGATCAAGGGGATAGTATTCTTAATTGACTCAAACACTTCCCTATCCACGAGTTGTTGGACCTGGCGTAGTCATTCTGTGCGTACCTGTCCGGAAGTCTAGCCAGCAGTAACAGAAAACATCGTCTCATTCTTCCTTCATGCTGCTGATTGCTTTCTCAGGTAGGCTAGATCTATCTAGTCTAGATTCTATTTTCGAGATCAGCCAAGCAAGAGACACGTACCGGTCTGAGATATTTCTGCTGAGGTTTGTTATTATTGCACCTCACTTCATGAGACCAATGGTAATGTTAGGTTGTGCCCAGTGGACGGACAAATCGTTCAGTGAGTAAGACCTGGCGCCTGGCTTTCCTTCCTCGCCTCTAGAGTAGTCTTGACTCTAGATCTCTAATCTAGATCTAGAATCTAGTAGTCTAGTCTAGATCTAGCAAGATCCAGATCTAATATAGATATCTAGCTTAGTTAGATAGAGTGACACTCTATGTGACTAAACTAGATCTAAATCTAGATGTCTAGGGCCACCTCTAGATCTAGACTAGTGAGAATAGTGCAGGCGAGTCTTTTGGCTATTCTCACCCGTTCACCGTTATAGCCTAGATCTAGGCCAACAAATTTTGCGTTCACCCTAAACCACAGAATTCTACACTGTGATAACAGAAAAATTGTAGAATTCTGTGCCGTGAACAAACGTTCCATTACAACTGTAGCCTACTAAAAGCGTACAATTTTGTCTGTGGGCAGTGGAGAGAGAGAGAAAGAAAGAGAGAGAGAGAGGAGTAGCGCGAGAACTTCCGGTCAAAACAAAATGGCGACCCGCGTAGTTCGGCTCGATTCGAAAAGTTAAATAGCCGTAGCATCTTTATAGACAACCAAATTAAGGTATTTTTTTACTTTCCCCCCCCGTCTCACACTCAGCTACCAGTTGTCTATTTTCTACTAAATATTGATGCGCTGAACACGAATATCAACTTCATTTCCGTCGCAAATTAATCGTTTTTGAAATATTTGATTGTTTTTAACCGAGATAGACATGCTTTGGACCAATCGGGGGGTTCCAGGGGGGCCTGCCCCACTGGGGTAAAAGAAAATCTGGGGGGTTACAGGGGGGCATGCCCCCCTGTTTTTACACCCATAATTTGATATTTTACAGTTAGATTTAAAATTGTCTTGAAAATAATTGATTTGCGACAGATTTAGTGGCTTTATGTGTGATCTGCAGCAAACAGTACAGCAGTTTGACCCCTGAAACAGTGCATCTGTGTGCGGGAGTGAAAGTAAAAATTTACCCAAATTAATTTACTTTTGTGTTTTAACATCATTTTTTAACTTTGTTTTGGTCAATTTGATCGTCCACACCGATAGACAGTATTCAGAAAGAGACAGAGAGAGAGAGGGGAGGAGTAGATCTTGCGAGAATCGCGAGTACGCGAGCACTCGTGGAACTGTGGCGGAACACTGACTGAAATGGAACAGTGTTATATCAACGCCACTTGGCGAGCGCGAGTCCAACTCTTGTTGTTCCGCCATTCTCTCCGCCCCACACCCTTTGTTGCGCTGCCCTATCTACTGACCTCAATTAGTGACCCCCATAAATTCACCCCCCCCCCCCCCCCCCACCAACCCCATGATTCGCTAAAACAGTGGCTCCATAAAATTCTTTCTCTGTGTATTGGTTGGACCCCGTTCATTTTGTTGTAATAGTTGAGTTGGACTACACCATCTTTTGTAAAATAAGGAGAGCCATACTAAGTGTTCCGTTCCATTCTTGCGCTCGTGACTTGACTCAGCAGTAGGTTAAACAAGCCACAAGGTGGTGACAGCGACAGGGGAGTGAATCGGGAATCGTTTGGCGATACTGTTCCGCATTCCGCTGAAGTGAATCGTGAATCGCGTTCCACAGGCAAGAGTGGCAATTCAGTTCCGTTCTCGCACTCGTGACCCAGCCCTAACGGACAGAAAATACTGCTTAACCGAGTGGCACCGTCTCGTTTGAGGCTGTCGTTATTCTCACCTGCGGTGAAAATAAAAATATAATTTTATTCTCACATTCTCACCCGGTCTGAGAATGCAATGAATTTTTTTTCTTAGGCCTACCTGGGTGTTGAGAACGGAAGATTCAAAATAATTTGTGAATTGTAAAAAGTTCATGACCTGCCCCAGAGCGCTGGCTGATTTTTCTAGGCTTCCGCAGGGATTGTTATTGTTTCATTTTTTAAATGAAGTGGCTAGCCGAGCCTGAAAGTCTAGCCGTACTTAAGAGTCTAGCCGTACTTAGATCTAGGTTTGGCCGTATCGACTCAAACATGTTGAGTACACAGGTCTCATTAGATTTAGATCTAGTAATTATTCAGGTTTAAAATACACAAGGCCAGAGATGCCAACCAGTACGTATTTTAGTACGATTTTTTGCAGAAAATACGCGAATACGACTTTTTATGAAAAAATACGCATCCTGGAATGCGAGAAATATGAGATTCAGCTTGGGCGAGAAATCCTAATTATCTCAAGTCCCATCTTTGTCAAAATAGTATCAGTATCACGGAACTAGAATATTTGAAAACCAAGTCCGATAAGGTCACTAACTTCATTTTTGCCGGTCGCAATTGTGATTTATATATATGTTCACCTTTTCCCCCCGTCCGAGAGTATGTTTCACGCGAACAGGCGGCTATGGCAGCAGGCGGAAGTGTATGTGACACTGATGCTCGATAGGGAAAATCAAGATCTACTTTCGCTTTCGTTACCACCAAGAAGTTTGCCAGCGGTAGTCTGATAACTCAACACTTGTGACATGCAGGTTGTGCAGTAAAAACGCTGTGTTGAGGTGCAAATGAAATTTAATCAACACTCGGACTCGTCTCTGTGTTGTCACGTGGGGGAAAGAAAGAAAATAAAATACAAGCGTCGTCCGATTTTTAGATTGTCTGGCTCGCCATCGTGACTGGTCAATGAACCTGCGCGCATTCGCATCATAAATAAATGCTGCATCGTGTGAGCAAAGACTGTCTTTGGTGAGAGTAACTGCGTTGCAAAATATAGGACTACGGAATTGGGGAGGGGATTATTGATTTTTTTTTTAATATACACTCCGGGGGGAGGCAACACCAGAGGACAAAAATTTGGAAGCAAATTTCAGAATTTTAATTAGAGCTTTCTGCAAAGTGCGCGTTGGTGCAGGCCGTGTGCGGAATCGGGACCCTTCATTCTTTGCAAGTCTGTGTTATTGAAATAAAGTGTTCGCGTTTCATTGGATGGGTCATAGTAAATTATACCTACAGTGTTTGTTGTAGCTTTCGGTTCAAGACTGGCAGATTTTCAGTGTCACTGCATCTTGCCCTCTCACAGTTGTTACACAACTCTCACAGTGCATGGGTCTAGTTTAGCCATTCAATGCTCTTCTTTGAGTTTGAGCAATAATTTTAGTCTGTCAGTTCATAATATGAATCAAGATCTAAACTCTAGTAGAGTCTAACCTAGGGTAAGATTGAAGAATACCAGACCAGCAGACTGGGACTACTTTTATCTAGATCTAGATCTATGTCTAAACATGATTTCCCCCAGTTTGACTTCTTCATTTTTTCCACGCTTTCGTGTCGTATTTATTTGTATCCAGGTTCACGTAAAAATTTGAACCCAAATAATGGAACAGACCCGTCTTGTTTCCTCATAGACAACTGTGAACCCAAATAATGCAACACACTCAACACACACACACACACACCCCCCGAAAAAAAAAATGCGCCAAAGTTGTTCGTTTAATTTTTTTCTTATTCCTTTATCCTCAATTAGTACATGTATCACGGCACGCTCTTTTAGCTCGTGTCGAAAAAATACCCACACCCCCTCCATCCTGCGCCACAGAAAATTTGGTGTCTCACCTCACCTCTCCCAAATGATCTGATATTATCTGACCTTGATCTCTCAAAAAATATCAGGCGGCGCTTGACTTTTCGATCAAAATTCAAATCCTTGTACTTGTACTACATTTACATGTTATTGTTCTTGAAGAAATAAGTAAATTGTCACTAGTCAGTACAGTGAAAACAAGTGTTGTTTGATTTTCAATTAATATCCTTTTCAAAACAGTGACAGTGCATATGTGCATTACAATCCATTTACCTACCTTCGTGAATAGTTTCCTATTGGAAAGTGTTTCTCAAACGAGATGAGCTGTTACAGATTTGATAGTGCCATAAAGAGTTTGTATTTGATATATATATATAGGGCTCTTGATTCTTTTGTATTTGAGCCTGTGCCAGAACCTGGTACCATTAAACATGTCACAGAGGTAAAAAATTAAAAACTACTTAATTTCCGTTTTAATGCCATGAAATCAGGCACTCGTGAAAATAATGAAATCCGAGAAATCTGCATTTTTTCGGCAAGTTTGGACACTTACTTTTCAAATTTTTGGGGGGCTCAACATCTTGTATGTCCATTCAAAAACACTTACATTGTTGGATTTTGTGGAGAAACGTTGATTGAAGGCACAAAAAATGTAAATTTGCAAAATCCAAGGACTCTCAAACTATGGAAGTCACCAAACTTTGGAGGCCATGTTCTCTGTAATTTTGCTTCTGAAATCTGGCGTCCCCACATCCTTCAACTGCAAATATCCCGACTTCCATTCAATATAAATGGATATTTTAAAAAAATCAAAAGCAAGGCATATAAATAACCTTTAAGATGGTACCAATAACTCCGTATGCCCAAAATTGACGTGCACCCGATTCCATTGCGTCGTGACACATGTTTTAGGTGTTTGATCGTCACTTTGAGATTCTGACGTGCATAACTATGATGATAGGAAATCTCTAATAGTGGTTAAATTTGAACAACCCCATCTGTTTTAAAATTGGTGTCTCTACTATTTTATCAAGCCTTTAAAAAAGAAAAAGAAAATTCCCATCCGATTTTGTCATATTTGATGTAACACGTCATCATAGTTATGCACGTGGGATAGCCTGACCAAGACAGTTCTCTTTTCCAACTTTTCTTTTGAAGCACCACTGTTGTGATACCAATTTGTATAATGTCTGTCTATATTTAGTTGAAAATTGACATGTTAAGATTATGAGGATAGTAGTTTCTTGAGAATTATATCAAACTAGCTGGGCCCCCTTTCAATGAAAGGAATGAGCGGTGTATTAACACCAACTGAAAATCATTGGCGTACTATATTTACTCTCAACTGGAATGGAGCAATAAATCTTGAGAGATGCAAAAAATTAGAAAGTCTAGATCTATGCTCTCAAAACAAAATGCGCCTGTGACATATCACTTCCGACAATTCCGCTGTGGAGGACCACTACGAAGATTATCAAAACTCGAGCTCCGTCATGGGGACCTATCTATCTTTTTGCAGGTACTTGCCAACTTTCAACTCTGTAGCTGTCGTAGTTTTATGGGGAAAGTGACAAATGAGTCAAATGTGTTTCCAAGTTGCGAAAAATATATAATAGATGTATAGATTGATTCTCTCTTCCGCTTTCGTGGTTGTACACTCCAAAATTTCAAAGGTGTGGAAACAGTGTGCATGGCCAGTGAATGGAAACCTCACTTGTTTACAACAGCGTCTTAGAAGACAGACTTTCCCTAGATTAGATCTAAACGAAACTAATGAAAAACTGAATATTAAACTACAGTGACTTCAGGTTCCTCAATAAAACTGTGCACCCTTTTAAATGATTCTGAACAACCATTAATTTTGTCAAATTCGAAAGTTAAGTGGTTCCGAAGTTTTAGGCGGCCAGAGTGACAAACTTTCACAAATATGATATATAGAGATAAGAGTAAAAAAAATTTCTGTGCATAAGTATGATGACATTTTTTGTCATCATAGTTATGAGCGTAAGAAGAGAATATTTGAACAAGAATCTTTGGAAGTTATTCTTTTTAGTTTTAATTGACATTGCTCTAGGCATTTATGAAAGAAGAGGAATGACTGAATTTATGGTCTCTGACATTTTCTGCAGCACAAATCGCTTTGTAATGCTCTTCACTAAAACAAATATTGTCCCAGCACATCTTGGAATTCCCATGTCAGTAGTGTAGAAGTTTGGTACTTTGCTGTTACACACAAAAAATGTGATTTTGACAAGATTAATCCCTTTACTTGCCGATTATTGCATGAACTTTACAACTCCACATCAGGCTGCATTTTGCATTCCAGTCACTCCCTACACCCACGCAACCACCAGACGTTCATAACTCTGATGACAAAGAGATATTTTCATTTTTTATCTTTCTCATTTGCTAAAATGCAAAAGCAATGCCTGAATGAGGTGATAGGAACTTTTTTTTTTACTAGTCCAGGCCAAAAATACCAGTCACGTACGACAAAGTGCACTTTAACTTTGTCATCTTATGTGCATAACACGATGACAAATTTGGGATTGGTTAATGGACGTTTCCGGAAATCACCCCATCGTACAAATGTTACTTCTTTTGTCTTCAAGAGGAAACCCCTTGTGCGATTTCAGCTCTAGTAATCGAGTTTTATTGCTCAAAGCTTGTCTAGGTGTCAAAATGTACAATTCTGTATGACGACAACAGTTATGCACGTCAGACACCTAAAGATAAAAATTGTGAAGCTTGATAAAATATTTACATGTATGCCTGAAATACGATGTCTTTAGACTTACCCTCAGTACCAGTAAAGTTTTGAAGACTCCACACAAAAATGTGCGTTTGGAAGTAATTGCAATGCTGTTTTCATGTGATGTATTGAAATGAGCAAAAATAGCAGCAAAATCGCTTTATTTTATCATTTCTTAGATATAAATCATACATAACGCAAAAAACTTTCGCTTGTGCTGCTACTGCATTATATTAACAACTCATATATATATATATATGCATATATATATATATATGCCACAATCAGATATAAATCTGTTTTCTATAAAAAGGAGTACAAAACAATACTGCATCACATAATGTAAAATGCTGTGGTTCTGGCTCAGGCTCATTTCTATATATCTATGGAACTTTACCATTTGTTTTATTTTACATTGCTGCAAAAGAACGTGTTAAGTAGCACATTTACAGTATTCACATGAAATCATAATAGTTCATAATTTCACTGAGGCCATTGTGCAGGGTGTGTGCTAATGAAGAATTTCTCTTCTCTGTCAGGTTCAAGAAGAGACTGCTGATTTAGTTTTACCAAGATGGCAGCTGCAGATGGATCTGGCTGCAGTACGCCGCAGCGGAGCATATCTGGGGATGAATCCGACTCAGATTTCGAAAATGAGCAGAATAGACCAAGAGGTATGCTGTGTTTTTGTACGACTGTTGAAGAATATGATAATTAATCATTATAGTTATGTTTGTAATAGGTTCACTTTTTTTTAAAAGTTCAGTTGATAAGTTGTCAATAAAAGCCTTTTATTTTTTAAGAAAACTTACTGAAGTTTGCACTTCATAGACAAGACTCTGTGATGTGTTTTGTGTACAATGGAGATACACATGATTTTATGGCGGATTCCAGCAAGTTTTTCTATTTAATTAAAAACTTGGACTGCAATACAGTTACAGTAGGGCCCTGGCTATAACATGACTACTGGGACCGATGTCCAATGTGATGTCCCTGTTATAACGGAACTCTCTTATAATCGGATGTAACTTATGATTAACAAATGGGATCATTTTTATTACATAGATTACCCACTACCAATGTATGAATTATAATATCTACTCTCTTCTCCACATTATTTGGTCCTTATCTTTCTTTCTCCAGTACTTTAGTCTCATGGAAGCTGGTTTGACATCGTTTGAGATACACAGGATGTAATCTAATGAAAATAATTATTGCATTTATTTAGCGTACATTATATGCTCTACGTGTTTTACAACTATTCACCTGACTTTGTCCTCTTTAGGCTTGACTGGTTTGCAGAACCTGGGAAACACCTGTTATTTGAATTCAGCTGTGCAGAGCCTCTCAAACTGGTAACTGGGTTTTTTTCTTCTTATTTATCCAGATTTTTTTTTAGCTTTTGGGTGCCTGATTTTGTTCAAAGAAAATTAAGCATGAAATTAGGTTACCTCCATAACTTTAACAATTTATAACTCAAATATTTTGGAGAAAATAGAAATAATGCTAATGTTTCGACTGATGAACAAAAATGATGAAAGTCTGATATAAAGTTAAAAATTTTGTTGTATTTTGCCTCTTAATTTCTCATTTTGGCCGTCAACAAATTTCTTTTAGGTGATCATAATGCTAGTGTCTTTGCATTTTGTTTCCAGTCCACCATTGACCCAGTACTTTCTGGACTGTGCTCAGTTGATCAGACCTGAAAAGGCTCCAATGCTCTCCAGAAGTTACTTGAAGCTCATGACTGAATTGTGGCACAAGAAACGGTATGTGTCTCTGTGATACTGATTACCAGTGCCATGCTCCCCACGCCGGGCGGTGCGATAATGCGGCAGACTCACAGCAGCTGAGGATGACCCCGGGCTCATATTAATTTATTGCCCTGGGTTTTTTTTGTGTCAGCCCTATGTATGGCACGTCAATTACATGCAGGAGAAAAGTGCTTATTCGATCGTAGTTTGGATTACACTTCCACCTTTGCAGATAGGTTAATCTTTATAACATGAGAAGCTATCTTGTGAAATTCCCCGTAAGACGATTGCACTGTTAAAAAAGGAGCATCGACGCCATTTCCTCCAGACTTAGGAATGCTTGCCGTTAAACTCACTGTGACATCATAGCAGTGTAAATTTAGGCTGCTGATTGGGCAGATATTTTAACTGACATGAATACCAAGTAAAGCATCTTACTCATGAATCAGGACATAAAGGAAGGTTTCTTTCAGTTTGTTGTCACAAGTAATTTGCTTAATTTCAGTTTTTTCATAAATTTACAGCTGATATGGAGTTCAGGTCGTGCTCAAGGACACCTTCAAGGTGACAATCCACCCATAGGCTTTATCACTGGCGTTGTTTCGCTACCTTAGAATTACAAAGTTTTATCTGACATTTTTAGCCATTTTGAGTTACTAAGACCATGATGTTGGAAACTAAATGTTTTATCTGCTCTTTCAAGATGCTAAGATTATTTGAAGTCGTTATCATGATATTCCAATCCTTGCATTCGAAAAGGCTTGACAAAATGTGCAAATCACAATTTTTTACGTCAGATTTCTCAAAACTAGGTACTGACCAGATAGAACTTTGTGTAATTCTAGGATAGAGATAGAGATATGCTTGACACAATTGTCCTCATCCATTGTAGCAATGTTGACCTCATCCCCAGTCCAAGCTACGTTGTGCCCAGCGGTGTGGTGACGGGGATCAAGGCTGTTCATCCCATGTTCAGAGGGTACACTCAGCAGGTCAGGCCTACTTTACTCTGTCCATTCAAATGGGGGAAAATGTTGATGGTTGTCAGCTGATACGTTTCCGTCAGTTTTTTTTTCTTTTAAAGTAATTTGTTCTATGACACAATATCTGATCTCTCAGAGGGTACACTCAACAGGTCAGGCCTACGTTTCTCTGCCAATTGGAATGGGGAAAAATTTGATGGTTGTCAGACATGTTTTCCGTAATTGTATCTTTTAAATGTAGTGTGTTTAATTACATAATATCTGATTTCATTTCGACTTTGCCTGTCTCCCTTACTATGTTGACAGCAGTACTTTGCTCACCTATTGACGTCATGCTTTTTATTTTATTTGTTTCAAAGTTATAAGCTCTTGTACAGTATGTAAACATGGATGTGTTGCAAGCCTGACTTTTGCAGTTGTATTTACTCTCAGTTGCTTTCAGACGCCTCTCTCCTAAATGACCTAAACTATGTTGATGGGGATGTAAAAACACCTACATGAAAAAAAAAGCAGTTGCAGATTAATGGTCTGTTGTTAAAGGAGAACTAGCTTGAAGGTGTTTGCTTCACTTTAAAGGCACAGGGCTGTTGAGTCTATTGTTTTGTATTTCTTTTGTTTTGTACTAACGACCTCTTCCTTGGTTTAATGGTTTTGTCTGTATCAGAGAAATAATATTCCATCCCACCTACTTTAGTGGTTTTTTTACCTATTAGGGTGTGGAACACTAAAGACACTGATCATGATTGCACAATGGTCTAAACGAAGGGTTTTGCAATGAGAGGTGAACTATTTACCTGATGAAATCCCATGCTTTTGAGAGGTGAAAGTTTTGTGGTAAAGATGGACTGAAATGGTTGATGATTATGGAATAAAAAAAAGGAAGAATGTTTACAACACATGGACTCATTGCGTGTGGTGTTGTGAAATATTCTGCAGGATGCCCAAGAGTTTCTGCGCTGCCTGATGGACCAACTGCACGAAGAGTTAAAGGTTGCAGCGGGCTCCGACGACAGTGATAGCGAAGACGAGGGAGATGATGGTGGTGGCGGTGGCTGTGATGACGACACCAACAACGGCAATAGTACTGCAGGTGATCCTGTTGAGGACACAGCGAGATACCACGCTGAACCAAAAGTAAGGCCGTGCTCAGCTTCGGGCCTATTGCCGATAATTTGTCGACTTTTATGTAAAAATAATCTTGAGTCGAAATGTTTTAAACCTAAATTCAGTTACCAAGTAGTGCTAGGCTCAGTGCCCTAAAGGTGCCACTATGATCAGCTGATTCAACGGTAGTTTGAAAGATTCAGACCTCACTTTTTATATTCAGAAGTGCCAAATTTCTTGATGAACAAGGAAATCCAGATTCCTGAAATTGCCCTGCTGACCTTGCTCACCTCAGGCAAAAGGCCAAGAATTTGTTGCACTTTTTGTATATAAATAAAATGTGTTAGACGAAATTATTTCTAAATTCTGAGTCCCTGTGCACAGGATCCAAGAAGTTAAGGATTTTGTTTTCGTAGCCAGCTGGCACTTCTGTGAATTGAAACGTTTTTGCAAGAGGCTATTGTCAAGGAGAAAAGTGGACATTTTGGACAGTGTGATTATAATAAAAAGGGGGGAAATTTGCAAGGGGGGGGGGGGGGGGAATGTGAAGTGGTCGTTTATACGTGTGATTGTTTTTGACAGGTGGCCATTGGAGCAGGTGCAACTGTATTTCCTCATGTTGCAACGGGCACTGTGTGATAAGATAGCTTTATTTTCTTTTATTTCAGAACAAAAATTGATTTTGTTCTCAAAAAGATTTTAGTAATAGTATATTGACAAGTGAGGAGGAAAGCAAGTAAAAGTATAATTTCTAAATCAACTAAACCCGTAACCTGATCTTAATTGGATTGTGCTGTGCGATTTTGAGGAAACAAAACTTGATCAATGTTTCAAAGCATGTTGTCGCCAATTGTGCCATTCAAACACCAATAGCGAACTAGTGATTTTATAAGTAGCAATATCACACGTCCCGCGTGACTGTGTAAAAGCGTTGTAGACTTGCACCAGCTAGGGACTGGGGGTAATATCAGGAACACTTAATTTATAGCACTTTTTTACACCAGCCATATGTATCATACATCAATACACGAGGAAGAAATTGGGGCATTAACTGAAGAAGACATTTTTCTAATATCTTCAGCAACAGTCGAGCTTTTAGCGAAGAATGATGATTGATCTTTAGCGAATCTGAAATCTGCAGAATGGCTCCATGATTTTCCGCCTCTCCTTATTCGGAAGGTGTGGAGATCTTCTATACATTATCCAAACGTCCCCAAATCTGACTACCAATGAGAAGAGAAATTCATGGCATTGATGATGTCGGGCACTATGCTTGGAACTTTAAATAGAGGAAAAGGAGCTCATTGTGTTGCATGCTGTTGTAATTTCTTGCAAAGCCATCCGCTGGGCTGTTATTCCAGAGTCATGGGCCCTTGAGCTATTCATGTCACACCATAGTGAATATTGAATAGTGATTAATAAGCTCTAATTTCATGAATGCCTAAAAATAGATGTGTTTCAGTGAGCTTACAAAGATGTGATTTTAAAAAATCTTCTATTCTCAATCTCCATGTCTATCTTGTCTGGTTGCCCCCCCCAGAGTTCAAGTACTGCTCCAGGTGAGGCCAATCGACGGCCATCATTCGACTCGATGAGCAGCCACTCGGAGTTGGACTACGAGACGTGCGACTCGGGCCTCAGCAGCGAGAGAAGCTCCAATGGAGAGCGCGACAACATTTCTAGCGACGAGAACAACAGCGACTCCAATGAGACTTGTAAGCTGCGGAGGTCAGATAGGATGCGTAAGGCCAGTGCAGGAGGATCAGTCGCTGCAGTGGAGAATGCAGATTCGGTGAGTGGCTGGTGGCTCAGCGAGTAATGGCATCTGGATACTTTAGAGCCAGATTCGAGAACTGGAAAATTTGAATTCTTTGTCCCAAATATTTTGTTTAGGGATCCATCTAAAAGTTAAATTTCATCTTTCTTTGGTTTTGAACTGCATCAGAATTATAGAGATCTTTTAGAGTTTATCATTTCCCATAATGTTGAATCGCTCATATATAAAAATCTGCTCTTTGATATTTCTGACTTCTGAGCAGTAAATGTGAGTGGTATTAAATTGAGGTTGACTTAATAAGGAAAATGTATGGCAGGTGTATGGAAAAGTGTCTGTGGAAAGGGGATGGTGGTGGTGGTGTTGAGTTGAGATTTACTTTATGGCGAAAATGTGTTGCAGGTGGCGAACACAAAGGAAATGAAGGAGACGGCCAACCTGCTGGAGAAGAAGAACGAGGCAGAAACCCAGGCCCGTCGGCCCCGGGGGAAGGCCGTCATGGAGGGCGGGGACTCGCGGGAGCAAGGCAGCCCGCCGATGCCCTTCTCCGGTGTGCCCACCAAAGATGGGGAGATGCAGACTGTGTCCGTCGCGGCGCAGCGGGAACAGTATCCGGTCCTTACCCTTCAACAACAACAGCAGTCGATGCCCAAGTCCCCTCTGAAGAAACAGTCCAAGACAAGTGAGTTGTGCTGGGTCTTGCTGTAGGAAATGCTGGCAAGCTAGTAAAAACATATGTGAGGTGGCTAGGTGAAATCCGGCACTTGTCAAAATAATGAATTGAAAGAAACTGTGATTTTTCCGTAGGTTTGGCAATTTTTACAGAATTTTATTTTTTTATTTTAGCTCAGCACCTTTAATGTCTATCAAAAAACACATTTCTGTGTGGATTTCACTAGAAAACATTGGTTGGAGGCACAAAAAATGTGCATTTATAGTTTCCAGAGACTCTCAAGCTATGAAAATAACCAAACTTTTGCGACCATTTTTTTGCTAGTTTTACCTCTGAAATCAGGCGATCCCAACCTCTTTCGGTTGCAAATGTCTGCTTCAACTATCAAGACACCCCGGAAATACCAGTTCACAAACATTGAAAAGAAGTAGAGGAAAATGATGATAGTAGGGAAGAGGAAAGAAAAAGCAGCAGGTCCCCCTATATTGTTTCGGCTTAGTATGAGCATGACATTGATAAGTCAACCCATTTACATTTCTACTGTGCATACAAACATGTTTGTATTCCCCTTTGGGAATGGCCTAAAGACACTTCAGTCAGTGGCATTGCCCTGCAGGGGCATTGAGGGTTTGAAAATACCCCGAAAAGTTAACAAGTTTTGTTAAAGTTAAAGTGTGTATTATTAGTTTCCTTTTTTAGTAAATGAAGGAAAGCAATTTGATTTTAATGTTTTGATTCTTTTTGGAGACATAGTTGTTTTTGAAGAAAGGAATATACGAGTACTTATTCTATTTCCAGCTGATAGAGACTTTTTCTCAGTCTTGTTGTTTTTTTTGGGTTTTTTTCAGGAAAAGCTAGTAACATCAAGTATGACAGTATCATATCTCAGACATTTGATGGAAAAATCTTGAGCTCAGTGAGGTGCCTGAACTGTGAGACGGTAAGTCATAGTACCTGTAACTCATTCGGGGTTTGGGGGGGGGACAAGGTGTCAATCCTCTCTGGGCTGTTTGGTGAGTATTATTTACCCCCACATGATGAAAAATGTTTGTCATCTGATTGACTTTTATTTTTACTTATCTGGCAGAAAGCTCTTCTTTTTGTTCTGGTAGGTCTTAACTTTTGAAGCAGTAGGTAATTCTTCAGATCTAAATACTTTCTAGTACCCAATAGGCCCTATATCTGATCTAATAAGTCTTACATCTGATATGACAGATGTGGCATTGGTACTCTTGTGGTCAGGCTACTGGACTCGCAAGCATGAGGTTGCCGGTTTGGGTATGAGGCACTTTACACGAATTTTCCTCACTTCATCAGTGTGGGAATGGGTACCCGCCAATAGACAGCTGTAAGATGGCTGCTTGCACTGTATGCTTCCCAGGAAGTTGAGATGGTTTCTGAATGCTATCAGGTCTGCTGGGGTAGTAATATAGATTATGAAACGCGTAGAGCTTGCTGTTGAGTGGGACAAATGCTTCTTTTTTTTGTGGTATTATTGTTATTATTGGATCTTACATTTGGTCTGACAGTTCTTAGCCCTAGAATTGTCAGTGTATTTCCCTGTGCATGTGAAATTTGTCTATTTTCATATAGCTCAGATAAGGCTTCAATCAGTAATGAAACTCGTATAACCAAACATTTTCTTTATCTATATTGAATGAGCTACATTAAGAGCATTCTTTTTTTTAGTTTGGAAGAATTTTAAATGACTTGGGATGACATAATCATTCCCCCCCCCCCCCCCCCCCCAGAGATGCTCTCAAGTGCACCCATGTTTTAAAGGGTGCCAAGCTATGAATATCAATAAAAAGGTATTTGCTGCAGTCCTAGAATGTCTCTATCAGTTGATAATAATTTCTCTTTGATATGTTTATGGGGGAAAATCACTAGGTGCTATTAAACTGTATAAAAAATTGTTACGTCACAATGGTTCACTCATTGAGAAAAGGTCATATTGACCTCCTTGACCACCAGGACGTAGCATGACTGACCAGATCTGTTCCTCAAGTAACTTAAGTGCTCTGCTTGATAACAGCCGTGACCTACAACTCCAGTTCTTGACACACCAGGAGAAAAAAGACTATCCGTGGCCATAATATTATGAATTTTCAAGCTAGATGACTGATTTTTTATGTGGTGATTACTCAAACTCACACAGGTGGGTGAGCAGGCAGGTAGTCCTGGTAGAACCGTGTACAATGGTTGATATGATATCAAGTCTTTGTTCAGTGTTCTCATTCTTTATATCTTGGGTGTATGTGTGTGTGTTTCTCAGGTGTCCACCACCAAAGAAACATTCCAAGACCTGAGCCTCCCGATTCCCAGCAAAGACCACCTCCACATGCTGCACTCCGGCCATCACCAGGTCACCGGGGGAGTGACCCCGCCGAAGGGGGGAGCCTGTGGGGAGGTGCACCAAGGCTGGCTGGCTTGGATGTACTCGTGGATGAAGAGGTCAGTGCTGTGTTCTTGTCTGGGGGGGGTTTGGAGGGCACCACTGGTAGGTCGTACTTTTTTACTTTCCCTCTGTTGTTTCTGTCTGTCTGCTGTACTTTCTTTTCCTGCACTGAATGACTATTATTGTGTCGATGTGCTTTTCTTTACTCAGTCAAACTAACAAACAAAACGAATGTCCGCGGAGAAGGTAGTAATGAAATGGTTGGCATAGAAGTTTCGCTTAGGTGTGTGTATGTTGATGTGTGGGGGTCAAAAGAGTGACAGACAGAGAGCCAGAGAGAAAAAGAAGATACAAGAAATGAAAGAAAAAGTAGACAGAATATGGTGCTACTATGCTTGTGATAATGTCCGTCTTTCTCATGTCTCTCTCCCCAAATCCAGTTGGTTTATTGGGCCCACCATCACCCTGCAGGACTGCCTGTCTGCCTTCTTCTCAGCAGATGAGCTCAAGGGAGACAACATGTACAGCTGTGAGAAATGCAAAAAGTAAGACAAGTCTTTTTTTTTTTTGACATGTCAAAATGCAATGATCTTTTAATGTTGAAAGATTTTTTGGGTGGAAAGATTTTCTTTTTTAAGTTAAAAGGTTATGAAAAATGCAAATATTTGTTTGAATTATGCTTACAGACAAATAATGCCCTTATGAAAAGGGTGAATGTCATCATTGTTAAAAGAGAAAGCTCTGAGGATGTAGATGTTCAGTGTGATCTACTTATTATCCTGGATAAATGAAAGTCCATCACAGAAAATATTGTTAAAAGTAAAAACAAGAGATCTCATTAGCCAAAAAGTTTTCCAGAATTTTGTGCATTAGAATATTTTACTTAAACTATTTACCCCATTAAAAGTGTTGGGTGACTTGAACCTGATTTATTGCTCTTTATAGACTGGTGTATGTATTGCCTCCTTCAGAATGAGATCTAAATAGTGTTGATGAACATTTATCATTATGATCCCATTACTTTGCCCTTTGATGATTTTTTTTAGGCGGGGGGGGGGGTTCTTTTTCTCTTACTTTGAGCTAATAACTTGAATTGATATTTGCCTTATTGCTGGAAAAATTTAAACGTTTTGGCAACTGTCTGATTGCTTGACTTAAGTAATGTCGGACAAAATTCCCTCTTATTTTTAAGCAGTGGACAGTCTGATTCTTGACTGTGATGTCACTGATTTTACCTTTGTTTGTGTCTAATGTTTCAGATTGCGCAATGGGCTGAAATATTCCAAGGTCTTAGAGTTACCCGAGGTGAGTTCATTCAGTCTTATGTCGTCATCATTTGTCTCTTTCCTCAGGGTACTGGATGCACTGCTCCACACATTTTCAGAAAGCTTCTGCTTCAGGGCTCTAACCTCACTGTTTTCTATGCATTTTTGTGCGCTGAACACGAAAATGGTGGCAAGATTTGACGTTTAGTTCTAGTTTTCAAGATATATGGGTTTTCCTGATTTACAATACAAAGATTGAAAAAGGACTAAAGAATGGCTAACATATTTATACTCCGTTTACCCTAATGTTGCTTTGCCATGGCTGTGATGTTTTGATGAAAATGCTCCCCATGTTCTTTGCTCAAAGCAGCACATTCATAAGACCACCCACATCAGTACAAGCAGCCAGGTTGCCCTTCATTGTAAAAAAAAATGATGGGAAATCCTCGTCTCAATTTCTAAATGTGCCCACTCTCAGCCCAAGGCTATTGTTGGAGCCTCGAGCCTATCATTTCAGCCTTGTGTTTTGCCAGCTCTAAGTCTTTGAGAAGGTCATTCAATTGGTTTTGTGTGATCATATTACATGATGTTCTTGCTAGAAACTTTGAGTGAAAATCAGGGTTGTTTGATGGTGAAGCTTCAGTGACGTCTTTGTCGCCTTCTTTCAATATGTTTATCGGGAAAAATCACTAGGTGCCATTAAATTTTTAAAATTGTCTCTGATACTACTAGAGTTGGTAAATCGTCGCTGTGTGCTACTGGTATCAGGCTGATGGAATATCAGGATATTCAACATAAGTTTTGCCATTTCCCTTAAGTCTTTTTTCAACTGGTTGCACAATGCAGAAGTAGCAGTCATCTTTGAATTATTTTTTTGGTTCACTTCAAACCATTAGCTCTGCAGCGGTTCACTTCAAACCATTAGCTCTGCAGCAGGCATTGATAGATATTCTTTCCCCTTTGCAACCACTGCCGAAGGTTTGTGATACAAGTGTTGTTGCATTCGTGAGGGACTCACTTTTTTGGGGGGGGGGGGGGGGGGGCAACTTTGCATCTTGCACTTCCCTGTATAGTTGACAACTTTCCCAGAATTATGTCCCTCTGTACTTTTTGCTATTTGAATCTGCCTGAAGTAATAACATTTGGTATAAATGGGGAAAAAAAGAGGATGGTCAAGTTCCCTATCCTTTGTTTTTGAAATTCCATTATGTGAGGAATTTTTAAGGCTTCTGCATGCTTGGCTCAGTCCTATTGGCGATAGACGTTAAATTGGGAGGTCTTGCCTCTTGAGTAACTTGCAGTATTGAATCCTTACAATTACAATGACACAAAGACAGGCGAAAATTCAAAGGGCTGCCTCAGGTGCACTGGATATATATATATGGTTGTGGTTGGTGGGTGCTCTTTTGTGGTTTGCTCCTTCTTCCCTGTCAAACATCTATTGTCGATCTCTCATTTTTTGTGTGTTTTTGTTACTCTCTTGTAATGCCTCTAATCTCCAACACTCATATGACTTTTTTCGTGTTGCAAGTGCGGAAAAACTCTTACTAAAACTAAAACTAAGGACTGGATATGAAGTTTATAAATGTGGTGTTATTGCTCCTTTCCAGATCCTATCCATCCACTTGAAGCGTTTCCGTCACGAGTTTTACTCGTCCAAGATCAGCACCTACATCTCGTTTCCACTTGAAGGCCTCGACATGGAGCCCTATTTGCATAAAGGTATGAGACTGATTCTGAGCATAGTCAGCTGTTTAGAGTTTGACACCTCACTACTCCAGGATTACAAAGTTCTATTTGTTCAGTGCCTAGTTTTGAGAAATTTGAAATAAAAAAATTTTTAGTTTCTCAACATGTCAAGCTTTTTAGAATGCAATTCTTTGAGTGTCTTGATGACGACTGCGAATAATCTTACGACTTTGATAGTTGAGATTTTAAAAAAACAAAACATTTTTATTGATCACAGAAAGGCACTTTGAGTTACGATGGCTAACATGCGTATATACATAAATACATAGTTAGAAATGCATACGCACATAAATACATACACATATGCGTACATAAATACACAATATTCAACAATACAGAACAATTTCACAACCTACCTTAATATGATATCATATTGTTTGTGTATACTTTGTGTCTTTTAGCTGATGAAAGCTTGATGTCAATTTCGTCAAACTAGGGATCGATATTAATTATCCCATTTTGTTTGTCTTCTGCAGCCTGTAAAAATGAAGTGACTCTCTATGACCTTGTTGCCATCATCTGCCATCATGGGACAGCTGGAGGTGAGTGGAGCTGAACTAATATTTCAAAATTGGATGGTCTGTTTTAGATGGGTGCACAGTTTTCTCAGTTGATATCTATAACTGGCCATTGTTACGACTTTTGCGGAATGGTTAGGATTTTTATTAAATTTTACGAAAATATGAGCACTTGTAGTCACTCAGTGCCACTTTTCCCTTAGAAAAACATTGGTCTCTTGGACTCTGGAAGTTCGGAAGCCAGGAGTAAGGCAAACATTATGTTGGCAAGGTATTAAAAAGGCCCTGCTGTTTTGCGTTGTGGGTGACAGCCTAGGCCGTGAGAAGATTTTTTTTAAAAGATGGATGCTTGTTTGAAACATTACAATTAGTTTTGGTGGGTGATGCACATTCAGGATCAAAGGTTTGTGACTTTTTCTGTAGTTCCAAATGTTCTTTCCCTTTTTATTATTAACTTGACAATGACGAGCACGCCAAGAACTCTTTTTTTTCAACACGCCTCTGTTTATGTTGCATTTATACTTGCTTGACTACAACCCTTATCCTTGACACCCCAACAAAGAAAACTGTCCATGGTCATATCACATATTTTAAAGCCAGATTACTAATTGCGGGTGCTCTAGTGTGGTTTGCTCCTTCTTTTTTATCAAACATCTATCATCCTTATCTGTCCTTTTTTTTGTGTTTGTTACTCTCTTGTGACACGTCTAATCTTCACCACTTATATGACCTTATTGTGTTGCAAGTGTCGTAAAACTCTTACTAAAACTAAAAAAGATTACTAATTTTTTATTTGCTGCTTACTAAAACATATGCTGGTGGGTGGGCTGCCCCGGATATCACGCTGGGCTATGATTACTATGACCGTAAGTTAAACTCTTGAGGAGACGTTCTGGAACTTGGGTTTTTTAGGTAGCTTTCAACGCTCTCGTTCTGTCCTGTTGGAAATGGACATTAACTCATAGGATGTACAGCCTGCCTCCTAAAGTATCGAATATGTATTATTTTATGAAACATGCAATAGATAAAATCAATCAGGATGTACAAATTTATATTTTAAACTCTATCAGGATGTAAACATTTGTATTTACTCACAGGATGTACATTATGTATGGGATAATATTAACCAATGTGTGTGTATTTTGTATGAATAATAAGAATCAGCATCTGTAGGGTAATGTTTCGGCTCTTTGCTGTTTCACCCAGTAGAAGTGAGTTCGATTCTTGTGTTAGGAAGTCTGTTTTGTCAGGTGTGTCAGTCTGTGTTTATTGAGATACTATATCCCTTCAGCTCAAACTGGTCATGATGGGCAGAATGGAAGCAACCCACCTTGGAAATTGTCAAAAATGTGTCGCTGCGAACGTAAAACGCACAATGAATCTGTGACTTGTTGTGACATGCTTTGTTTTGTGACGTGCTCAGGTGGCCACTACACAGCGTACTGTTTGAACCATCTGAACGAGCAATGGTACGAGTTTGATGACCAGTACGTGACTGAAGTGGACGTCAGCCAGGTGCAGAACTGCGAGGCCTACGTGCTTTTCTACAGGTCAGTCCGTCCACTGTAAACTGGAAGAGGGGTGCTCATTTTGACTCAGAAGTGAGCTGCTTGCTTCTCATGGTTTTTTTTTCGGGGGGGGGGGGGGGAGTTTTTTTCGTTAGTGATTTTAAAAGCAGATAATCATGTGTAAGCGTGTGTGTTGTTTGAGCGTGTTTCTGTAAGAGGACATTTGAGGACGTTACTGTTGGGTGTTTCCTCTGTGGTTGTAACGTCCCTCATTTAGAGGAGGGGGGGGGGGAATTGTTTTGTTTTTTTATACCTTAAAGGCTTTCATACCCTTGGTCCCCACCTTAGATAAGAGTGAAATATTTTGTCTCCTTGGAGAACGATGTAATTTCTGCATGGTGAAGTTATTTCTTTTTATCGAATATCTCCATCTGCTGTGATGCTGTATCCCACTCAGCGTAAGTTGGCCATGACAGGCAGTGTTTAAGCTACCAGCCCCCTCTATGAATAGTGCCATTGGATATTTTAAAATTAAATAAACAAAAAGGGATACAGGAAACACTCTCAGAAACAATATTGAAAAAAAAGGGGAAATAAAAAAAAAGATGAATATTTAGTGAGCACATGTGGATTAACTGACTGAGGACGCGCTCTTTGGTCATTTCATATGCACTTTTTAGGGTCACTATAAAAAAGAAGCATTTTTTTGTTGTTCTTTCACGTTTTTCAGTTCTTCTTTCTTTACGTAAAACCTAGAGAAGACAGAAACAGCATGCATTTTATGAAATATACAAATATATGTTTTTGAAGTGTGTATGATCGTTCAAAATTTGCCTCAACTTGTCCTTTGGTCTGTTGTCGGACATATGTGTCCCCTTCATCCTTAAAGAGTTAATCAGTACCCATCCTGACCTCTGTTTTCAGGAAAAGCAACAAAAAAATTGAGAGTGTCCGTCAGCGCATCATGGAGCTGGAGAGCAGTGAGGTGAGTGTCAAGCTCTGGAAAGGGCATCCATGTGTATGGTGGGCCATGTTTGTTGACAAGAAGTGTCGAAAAAGAATAAGAATAATTATAGAAAACAAGTTGGATTTGGTTCAGCTGACCTGCTACTCATCCCGATTTAATCAGGATTTCCCAATTTTTCCCCCCAAATATCGGGCATCTAGTTTTTCCCAATTTTGATGGATTGTATCCTGATTTTTGTTGTTGTTGTTTCGTCTTTTGTGCCGGATTTTTCGAAAAACCTACTCTGCCTTTTTCTCATTTGCCAGAAGCACTGGTTTGACTTCTTATCAGCAGGATCTGTGAACGCTATTTCCCAAAATATGGATGCCGGGTCTAGTAGTTGACTCGCACGAAAGATCCAATACCATGTATAGGTATGGTATTGGATCTTTGCTTGCACAGTCACTGTGTTGTGTGTTACAGTTTACCAGTAGCAGGTCCCACTTGGTTGCTCTTGATCTGGGGGGGAGGGGGTGTCTGTCTGTCTGTCTGTTTTGGTTTTATGTTGTGTTAGATGGCTGTTATAGTGTTAGTGTGCTTACTGGCATCTGTGGGGTAATTGAGTGGCTTTTCTCTGCTGCACACAGAAGACATTACTTCTATTTCCAGATGGAGAAGTTTTTATATGGAACGTCTGTATTTGTCTGCTGGTGTGCTGTACTGCACTCACCCAGGGCTAACCCTGGCGGGTGCATTCAAAGCAGCATATGGCACCCCTAAGGCTTCTTAATTCTGTCAATGGGGGTTTTAAAAAAAAATAATGATGTCCGTCTTGCTTGTACGAAGCATAAAGGAACCATTATCATGTCTGTGTGCTCTTTTCTGATGATTTAACAAACAATATTTTTACGCGAACAGTTTCAAGGAAAGACGATCGTAGTCAGTAACTAACAGGCAGTTGGAGAACAACTCTTGTTGGACCTACTTCTTTTCTTTCCCTCAGTTGTTTCTGTCTGTTCACCTTTCTTTTTCCCTGCTCTAAATGACTGTTATTGTGTCAATATGTTTTATCAACTAAAGTAGTCATTTACTCTAAATATTTTTCATTATTGCCTTTAGCATGTGCTATACATCCGTAGTTCACCCCTCAAATCGAACATGTTCAGTCCTGAGCAAGTAGGACCCTTTAAAAGAAAATAAAGTGATGAAAGTCCAGTGTGTTTTGAAATTTGAGTTTTGCTGAACTTGAAAACAAAACTTTAACCCTTTTTGAGCCTAATCAGCTTTTACCGGATTTCCCGCTGTGGAGCCATACTGGCTTTTACCGGCCTGACACACCAGCCTTTAGTGCACCCTTAAAATAAGAACATTCCTTTCTAAATTTAGATGCTGACGTCCTTGATCTTTGTTTGTGAAATTTCATTGAAACACGTCGTTTAGATCAAAAGCAAAAGCAATTTCTTTGCTACACCACCGGAACCTCTGAAAAACACTGAAATAATTCAGTTCTGGGAAGCCATCAGCTGGCAGCCATTTTGGTTCAGCTGTGCTGACCTACTGACCTATTTATGGTGCTAAGAGTCTAAATAAACATTTTCTGTTGTGGTCTCCATCTGTGTACAGGTGAGTATCCTGAGGTTCTACCTGAGCAAGCAATGGGTCAGCAAGTTCCACACATTTGCCGAGCCGGGACCCATCACCAACTCTGACTTCCTGTGCAAGCATGGAGGTGAGAGAACTTAAGACTTGTGTGTGTGTGTGGGTATGTTTGTGTGTGTGCTGGTGCTGGGTACTCTATACAAAAGTCTCTGTGGCACATTTTTTTGGCTCCTGTAGGAGCCTATTAGACAGTGGACATCACATGTCCATTAGCATTGATGCATCCTTTCTGCCTTCTTCGTTCCCTTCCTTTCTCCTTCTCTGCAGCTTTTCACCATAGCAAATGATTTACATTCAAAGTTATCCATCATTGTCTAATAGGACTGTCAACTCTTTTAAAAACTCATAAAACAAAATTTTCATACATCTTTCTCTTTACTCTGGCAAAATTGAACTACTCAAAACCAAAATGACATATTTTTTGTCTTGAAGGGTGTTGGGCTTGTACAAAATGTTATAAAAAAATAAGAAGCTTTAAATGTCCTGTTTGAGTACAGTGTGCACATAATTATGTTTTTTTTTATTTGGTCTATTTTTAAGGCGTGCCTCCTGGTAAGGTGAGCCTGATAGATGACCTCGTGGTGGAGATCCACCAGAGTACCTGGGAGCTGCTGCACAA
Organism: Aplysia californica; assembly: GCF_000002075.1. NCBI lineage: Eukaryota > Metazoa > Mollusca > Gastropoda > Aplysiida > Aplysiidae > Aplysia > Aplysia californica. The sequence continues at coordinate 225,574 of NW_004797471.1, read as the reverse complement.
CAGGTGTGTGTCTGTGTTTGTCTGTCTGTTTTGTTTGGGGGGGTTTTTGTGTGTGTGTGTTTTTCGACGCTCACAACTGCTAACCACCGTGACAGCCACGCACCACAGCCAAAGACAAACCGATTGGGCTTTATGTCTTTTTTTGTTTTTGTAAGTGTTTTACAGTGTTGTAATTGCTTACGGTTGTATGTGTGCGGGACACATAAATCATTTTCAATTTCATTGGAATTAATTTTGAACTTTGCTCAGGCGCGGCCAAATCCTCCTCTTATTGATTTTAGACCACTGAGGGATCTTTAACATTCTCAACTTGAACACGGAACCTTTGAGATTTTTTCGCCCTTATCTGAGAAGGCTGGGTGTTGAATCAAGAGTGTGGCCGAAAGACAACAGTAAGAAGGAACCAAAGAGTAGCAGTAGAAAAGCTGCAGAAAAAGTCAGGAGTCCAGAGGAAGGGGGGGGGGGGGCAGAAAGTAGAGTGGAAAGCAGACAGACTATGGTTCGAGAGCAGGAAAGGAGGTGAAAGGAGAACATTTTAGAGAAGAAAATTTTCTGTCCCTGTCAGGTTTTGAACCTGGGACTTTTGGAATGAGAAGAGAACACTGTACCTCTAGGCCATGAGAGCCCCTTCTGTCTGTTCTCTCCCTGCGTCCACGTGGGGGGGATGGGGGGTTCTTTTTGTTCCCAGCTGTAATTGACAATTTCTGTTTTCCTTGTCCTTACGTTTCTCATGGCCTCAATCCCAAACCCTGTTGTTGTTGTTGTATGTGCAGGTTTGTCATTCCTCCAATGCTGTTTGGCTCTTCAGGTTTGGCGGAGGTCCTGTTTGTAACCATTTGTACGCCTGCAAGACTTGCCATAGTGAGCTGGAGAAGCTGAGGCAGAGACAGAGAATGGAAAAGGAATCCTTCATACAGGTTTGGCCTTCTAGATAGATACTTTTTATACTTCTTTGATCCTCCTTTGAAAGAAATTAGCAGCATTTTCATGAGTGTCCTTCTGTGACTGAAAATGCACATACATGGCATCATATCTCTCCCCCACCCTCCCCTCTCTGTCTCTCTATATTAACTTATGTACACACACACACACACACACACACACACACACACACACACACACACACACACTCACACACACATTTAGATAGATAAATAGGGAAGGAGAAAGACTGGTAAATGAACAGACAGATATACTTACTAGTGTGTCCTTACATCAAGTACAAAAGTGAAAATTTTCTCTATGTTAGATCATGAAAGTTCCTGGTTCTCGTTCTTATTTTTCTGTCGTACTGTTGTTTCTGTCTGCCTGTCTTGCATTTTCCCTGTTCTTAATGGTAGTTACTCTGTTGATGTACTTCTTTTTACTAAAAAAATAAAGGGTTTCACGTGCTTTACTGTTCTTCCTGCACTATAACAGCATGGGGGCTCTCATGGCCTAGAGGTTAAGGTGTTGGCCTCTCATTCAAAGGTCCCGGGTTCGAATCCGGGTAGCGACAGAAACATTTTTTCTCTAAAATTGTCTCCTTTCACCCCCTTTCCTGCTCTCTAGCAATGTTCTGTTGTCTGCTTTCATTTCCACTTTCTGCCCCCACCCCCTCACCTCCTTTGCCCCCTCCTCTGGGCTCCTGACTCTTTCTGCAGCCTTTCTACTCCTACTCCTTGGCTCCTCCTTACTGCTGTCTTTCTGCCACACCCCTGATCTTCTGGTAGGAAAGATCTACACCTAGCCTTCTCGGAGAAGGGCGAAAAATCTCGGAGGGCCCGTGTGCAAGTTACTCACGTTAAAGATCCCTTGGTGGTCTAAAATCGATAAGAGTAGGCTTCGGCCGCCACCCGGGCAAAATTCAAAATTTCCTACCAACTGAAAATATTAGGAGTGTCCCGCGCACTCATATGACCTGTGCATTTGCAAGCGCCGTAAAACACTTTACGAAAACTATAACAGCATATTTTTTTGTTTCTGTTTCAGCTGAATGAAGAGTTCCAGGAGGAGGAACACACAGCCGCCGTGTACGCCATCAGTATGGCCTGGTTCAAAGAGTGGGAGGCATTTGTGCGCGAGAAAACCGACGGTAAAAAAGATCTGGGTTTGATTTGTTTGTAATTTGTTTTGGGTTCAGCTCCCTCCTACACGTTGTGGCCAGGGTCTGTGGTATAATGGTTCAGCGTTTCACCTCCTGGCCTGTGGTATAATGGTTCAGCGTTTCACCTCCTGGCCTGTGGTATAATGGTTCAGCGTTTCACCTCCTGGCCTGTGGTATAATGGTTCAGCGTTTCACCTTGATATGATCCCAGTCGTGACTCAGGGTCAGTTCGGGGGCTCTCGTGGCCTAGAGGTTAAGGTGTTAGCCTCTCATTCAAAAGGTCCCGGGTTCGAATCCGGGTAGCGACCGAAAAATTTTCTTCTCTAGAATTTGTCTCCTTTCACCTCATTTCCTGCTCTCTAGCAATGTTCTGTCGTCTGCTTTCGTCTCCTCTTTCTGCCCCCACCCCCTCACCTCCTTTGCCCCTTCCTCTGGGCTCCTGATTCTTTCTGCAGCCTTTCAACTACTACTCCTTGGCTCCTTCTTACTGCTGTCTTTCATCCACACCACTGGTCTTCTGGTAGGAAAGATCTACATATACACCTAGCCTTCTCGGACAAGGGCGAAAAATCTCGGAGGGCCCGTGTGCAAGTTGCGCACGTTAAAGATCCCTTGGTGGTCTAAAATCGATAAGAGTAGGCTTCAGCCGCCACCCGGGCAAAATTCAAAAATTTCCTACCAACTGAAAATATTAGGTGTATCCCGCGCGCTCGTATGACCTTATGCAGTTGCGAGCACCGTAAAACACTTTACAAAAACAAAAACAAACAAAGGGTCAGTTCCTGCTTTACCAGGCACAGTTTTGGATCCCCAGGGACAAAAAGTTTCCCGAGATTCAGTGATCAGTTACCTGTAATTAGATCCAATTTGTAAATACGACTATCTCAACAGGAAAAAGATTTCCTTGTACGGATCACGTACTGCTAAATGTGATTTAAGGATTACTTTTGCGAAATCCATCTCGTAGAAGCAGTTTGCAAGATACAACCTCGCAATTCGGCTTGAATCACAACAGCATCTTGGCTCCTTTGCTGTATAAGAAATCATGACGAGTGGCGAATGTCTTATAGGTCATGAAAGGGTTAAGAAGACATTTGTTTAGTTCCCGAATGAGCCAGGGGAGGGTGGGGATGTCTTCTGTTTTACCCTGGGTATGTGTGTTTGAGTGTTTGTGTCCTCATCTGTTTGGTAGGCTGTCAATTCCCACTCTGGCAGGGTCAGAGTAGCCAGCCTAGAACACTATCTGCACTTATAAGCTTTACCCACTTTCAGTTGTTTTGTAAAATCACTATGAACATCTCTGTAGCTAGTGTGTTTCTATGGAGTATCTAATTTTTGCCATTTATTTTTGTTAACGTGGAGTGTTAGAAAAACCGCCAGCCAAACTGAACTGGCTTACTGTCTTTTTTACAGCTCCCCCTGGCCCTGTGGAGAACAGTCGCATCATCGTGTACAAGAACGGCCAGGCCACGCTGAGGGCCACCTCGGACCACGGACAGCTGTCGCGGGATATGTGGCTTTTTCTGCACCGCATCTATGGCGGAGGGCCTGAACTCATCATCCGTCAGTCGGCCGGGGCCTCGGTCAAGCCCTCCAGCTCCTCCCCGCCCGCCCCTGTGCAGCAGCAACAGCAGCAGCAGCAGACCAGCCCTCCTCACAGCACGGGCGTCATCGGTGGCTCTTCTCAGACAACTGCCCCCCAAACAGGCGTCTCGCCGGCCGCATCGTCTTCTCCTTCTCCCTCCGGTGGCACCGTCTCGTCGGGATCTTCTGTCACAGTGTCGCCAGTGGTGTCAGCAGCGACGACGAGCCACCACCCTGTGCCACCTGTACCAGTCTCCCAGGCATCGGTGGTGTCGGACAACTTGGTGATGGCAACAGCCCCTTCAGCTGCCTCTTGCTCAATGCCGTCATCATCGCCGCCCGCCGCGCAAGTGGTGCAAAAGTCTGCCAAAAGAAGAGAAGACCCCACAATGCAAAGCCAATCCTCAGCAGTCAGCACGGTCAGTCCAAGGAGGAACCCCGCCCCCACCACCACGGCCCCCCCATACTCCACTTCCAATATGGGAGAGGAGACGGTGGACAAGACACTTCAGTCGACAGTGACATCTGCCTGTGACACGCTGACATCTGAGTCACAGTTCACGTCTGGGGCCGGACACGGAGAGGTTGAAAGCTGTGCTGGGGAACAGGAAGTGATGATGGGCACTGGTACATGTTGCCCTGGTGTGTCAAAGTCGGTGAACAGTGCGGGGTCTGTCCCACGGGATGAGTCGCAAGGGGATGAAGGCCAGGCAGGACAGAGGATGATGAGCTCAATTACTGGGGACACTCCTTCCTCATGTAGTAATTCCTCTATGTCGGTTATGGTCGACTCCTTTGGGGTGACAGAAGAACCAAAAAATGGTTCCCTGTCCGCATCAGAAGCAAATAATGACTTTGATCCCATTCCAGAGCCGCTCACACCTGGGAATACGTCTGCTCCACTGTGGGCGAACAAGGAGGGCACGCTCACAGCCTCGGAAGCCAGTCTGGCAGACAGTGGCCTGGGCGGTGATGTCACTTCCTCCTCCACGCGCAACGACCCCTGCCTGGGGGAGCAGAGAGGACACGATTCTTGTGCTTGGGAGACGGCCTTGGAGGTGGATAGCAACCACGGCCAATATCTGCCTGGCATTCAGGGGGAAGAGGAAGTTGCGACGTCAAGATCGGATAATGACATGGGCTCTTCTGCCCAGAACAAGGGGCGTGCGGAGGTCAAACCTTCCTCGGCCCCGCCGGCCGTAGGCCAGCAGCCAGGGAAGGGGAAAGGGCAGAGGAAGAACAAAAAGGGGAAAAACATGGATGTCTCTAGGATTTGATCTCACGGCCAATCTCTGAGGTATACGGTGGACGTAAATGAAATCTGATGCAGTTTATAAAGATGATTCTCGGACGTAGAGATGCCTATTTGATTTGACCGTGGTAAAAAAGAGAATGGGAGACATTGGATGATACTTTTATAACTAAAATCCGTCATATGGGGAACTCACTCTGCCCATGCATGCATTACTGGGATTATGAATCGGGAAACAAAATCTCAAACTGATGTTTTATCTGTCCCTTAGTTGTATTCGTAAAAAGAAGAAGAAGGGGAGTATGAGTCCACCGTGAAACACTGTCTTTCCTGAAATATTTGTGTGAGGAGCTGCAAACTGGTCACATGGGTCGAAACATGGAACTTGAGATTATTTCAAATTATTATTCTACTGCTTTCCCTGAACATTTCGCTTTTTATGATAAGGTTTTATCCATCATGTTTCTCAAGATATTTAAGTTTTTGTCACGCAAAGCAGGAACCCTACGAAAAGAGAATAACAGCTTTTAAGTTTGCTCAGTGTTTTGATTGATACCACTTGAACAAAACGGACAAAACACAATGTATACAAATACAATAACTGTAAGAATGTACTTTTATACAAAGAACATGTTTTCCCTCCCTAAGCAGCTGGTGTTCATGCGTTTACACCCGCTATGCTGGTGTCACGTTTAGATTCAACAAACCAGCATGTGTCACTACATTCTTTCCAATGGGACTTGCCATTTTACAAATGATGGGGATCTGGTAAAGGGTCAGGACTCTTGCAAATAATTACACTCTATTTCGATATCATGACTAACTTTTACATCTGAACAGTTTTCCAGGATTGGTTGAGACTAAGCGTGCAAAATTAATAAGGACTGTGGCAATTGTGGACGAAGTATCAATGCGTAAAGTCTGCACTTGATTTTCATAACTATCATTCATTAATTAACAGTGGCAGTCTAATCAGGATACATGCTTCAAGCTTCTTTATTCAATGTATGCCTACTACTTTTTATTCGCTTGTACAATGTGAGCTTTCCAACACTGTTTAAAATATGTTTCTAAAATTTTTTGTTGCTATATTACACCATCGCCTATCGGCGTCCCGTGGGGGGAAGGGATGGTTCTTTCCATTGCTGATCAGCTTCCCGTTGGGGCAAAGCATTTAACTGATTTTATGGCGTTCCACATTTAAGTGCCAGAAATCGGAAGCGAAATATCAAAATGGAACTAATCAATGGGTTAATGATATCATAAATAAGTTTTAGGAAACATCGACAGGCCTTTGTTTAGATCTAGTTCTTTTCACTCGCTTGTATACTCATCCGCTGCCCTGGGCAAGGGGTTGGGCTTTGCTGGTATTCTTGTCAGCGGTCCTATAGATGTTAAAATACTTTAGATGTAAAGTCTGCGAATAAGCGATGGCTATCGATTAATAAGCAAGGTGCGGATTTACTTGACGTCACTCATTAACTCTTGTTTTTACATGCCTCAGAGATATGACTTTTGTTGTTATTGAAATATTGATGGTCCCTCACAGAGCTAGAGAAGTGTGATGGTCAAGATGTCCTGAGGACAAATGGGCCGCTGGTCTCTTAGAACCATTAAGGTGACCAAGTTGTTTTGAGGACAAATGGGACCAGTTATGTGGCGAGTAACTAAAGGGAACAATTTGAGAGATGAATAAATGAAGGGAATGAGGGAACAATTCAGGAGAGGAATAAAAGAAGGAACTGTTTGGGAATGCAAAAACTGAAGGGTAAGAGGGCAGGAGTAAAAAGTGTGGAAAATGTTTTAGATGAAATTCCTCAGAGCCTTGTTAGTTCATGGTTCATTTCATTTACACATTACTTTCTATGGGAGACTCTGGACACTAGAACATGGAAGGGGAATCAAAAGCGTTACCTCACGACATCCATTCCCATGAACTATGTTAGTGTGCACAGTTGTGAGTGTTATGCTTGCAGGCCTACTTCTTTATCAAACCTGGCTATTAACGGCGTATTGTAGCTCTGTTATGACAGTCATCATTGACAGCTTTGAGATAACAAGTAAATATAGTTGTTCAGTAGGGGAATGGTATATATATTGATGAATGAGCTCTCCGAGATTTCAAGTTTCGTGTTGTCTCATTCATCAGTGTTAGTTGTGGGGAGTGTTGACAGCTCTCTGTGAATGGCTGCTTTGGCTTGTGGCTGAAGTATGTGAGGACATGTACTCACATTGGCATTTTGTTTGAGTGTGTGGCTGTGTTTGTACTGGAACCTAGAGATAAAATAGAAAGAGATGAGGAAACGTACTGTCATCTGTGATGTAATAATGTTGCTCTTCCCCTTTGAAGGCAGAAGATGTGAGTTGTATCCCCACATGGCTAAGTTACTTTATCGAGTGTCTCTGATTGTCTGCTGGGGCAGTGTGTAATCCTGCTTAGTTCGGGTTTAGCATTTCCGTTCCAGGCAGGTTCGAAACAGCCTGTCTCTGAAATATTCTAAATTATATTAGTGGGGGCATAAAACATTTACCACAAATCTATTTATAGCCATCAGTGAAAAAGTAGCTAGTGTTTGGTGTTAAATCAGAACTAGAGTTGCTAAGATAGTCCTGGGCCTTGGTTCACATGGCAGCACAGAGGAAGACATGGAATCACATAACATCAAGAGGCAGGCCCAGGATAGGGAAAGGGGGAAATAATAGAATAATAGATAGCATTTGTATAGCGCATATCCCCGCTCAACAGCAGGCTCTATGCGCTTTACACTATATTATTACCCCAGCAGACCATAGAACACTCCGAAACATTCTCAGCTTCCCGTGAGGCATACAGTGCAAGCAGCCGATTAAACGCTCAAACTCTAACAAACTGACAAGATGTTTCGCTGTCTATAGCCGGGTACCCATTCCCACCTGGGTGAAGTGAGGAAAATTCGTGTAAAGTGCCTTTCCCAAGGACACAACGTCGGGCCCCGGACGAGATTCGAACCCACGACCTTACGGTTGCGAGTCCGAGAACCTAACCACTAGGCCACCGACGCCACTCTGGGAAAGTGTTTGTTCATGGCCTATACCCAGATCCAGGGTGAGAAGGCAATGATGATGGCGCACGGCACAGCCACACAACTGTTGGAGTAGTGATGCCGACCCTCCCATGTGTTGACAGTAGAAGCTCTGGTTCAAGGAATTTTACACGTCTATGAATATTCTTGAATGAGAGGGCAAATGTGTAAAGTGTGCATGCTGCTTACAGGACTGGTGATGGACATTTTTAAAGGATGGATTTTTCACTTGTTTTTAATCTATCACACATGTCAGTCTGCACTGTGCACAAAGCTTTCTTACAATGTGTTTTATGACGTTCAAATGATATGTTGTTTTGGGAGGAAATGTGAATGCCATACTGTTTTCTGTGCGCAAGGGATTGGTTTGTGTTGTTCAGTAATGTGATTATGGTAGGTTCATGCGAAGAACTTCTTGTGCTGTTGTACCTATCTGTGATGTGTGCAGTGACAAGTACTACACTGTAACTGTTGTCATAATTTCCGACTTTGGACCTGAAGGCTTTCTTGTGGGTGGTTGATGGGTGCTCTGGTTAGGTTTGCTCTCTCTGTCCTATCCTACATCTTTAGTTCTCCTTCTAGTAAAATCTTTGACACTTATGTGACCTATTTGTGTTGCAAGTGCAGTAAAGCTAAAATAAAGAGCTGACCCTGTTGGCTGCAAGAGTAGCTTCATTTTTCTCTTTAAAAGCTGTCGTGGAGTGTCAGAAAAGTAAAGAGTGGAGACCGACCACTTTTGGTGGAATCGTTAAGCTCTTCTTCAACAATGCACGCTGAAGGGGCCAGCTGAATTCTTGTATTGGGAAATTGTTTTCTTGAGTGTCTCTGTATGCCGCATGATTGAAGCGGTCTGCTTTTTAATGATGTCAGTTTGTGTTGGTGGGGGTGTGAAATGTTTACAGTCGGTCAGACAGAAAGTGAAAACTTTGATTTTTGGGAGTCATATTTTTGGGCAAAAACCAGACATTGTCCAGCCCCCAAAATGTTTGTGTTGAGATTTTATCGGATCCAAATGTGAGGAGTGCTGATGAAATGAGTTACTTCTCGCAATAATTAGTGAATGGAGAGATAACGGTTGAAAATCAACACAAGCGTAAAATTTGTAGATTTTCAACTGATGCCATTTTCTTCAAGTTTAACATGTCTTTTATTATTTCATACTGATAAAGTACTCAAACTCATTATGTAAATTTGACGAATCTATTTCGATAGGGCTAAAATCCAAGAAGTAACTCATTTTGTCAGAATGCCTCACATACACTGTACCTAAGAAGCTCATTCCGGTTACAAGGACACTGGGAGAAATCTCCAGCAATGTTTAATGGCCCGAGTGGGCATTCCAGGGCTGCGGCACTCGGTACTGCTCCTAAGAAGTTGTTGATTTTTCTGCCATCTTTATCGTTGTTTTTATCCACATAGATATCATTTTTGTTTTGGTTTTGCTTTGTTTGTGACACGGCAGTTCCCACCAACTCTTCATCCACTGCTTTTTTTTTTTTTTTAAGATTTGTTTTTCTTTGAAAAAATAATATGTGGCTTCCTACTGTGTATGAAGTACTCACTATATTGTGATAGAACATGTGATCTCTTTTTCGTTTTTATAATAACTCATGTCGTATATGATGGACTGGCATAACTGTGTGAATTTCCACCAAGTCTTGATTGCTTTTGAAATGGCTAGATCTAGATATATCTACTTTTTTGTTTCTCCCTTTTTTTTTTTTTTTTTTGCTTTCTTTCTTTTCTTTTCTTCATCGATTTGGAGTGTTTGAATTTTAAAATGCAATATTTCTCTTAGACCCCCTACCTGACTGGTTACTGTGGAGACTTGGGGTACAAATTCGTTTTGCCACATGGAAGCCTGTTGTTTGAGTCTGGGCAGGGTCTGGATTATCATTGTAAGTTGTCTTTCCTCGGATATTTCCTTTCAGTCCGGTGTTCTGAAAGGGGACCAAATATTCCTTGAAATGATCTATTGTGCGTCTTGTTGAGCATTTATACCATTTTTTTTTTTTTACAATGTAGAGGACAACAGCACCAAAACTGATGGAATTTGTTGGTTGTCGTGGTGTGTGTGCCTAGTGGGTTATGTCCAAGTAGTATTGTCTTTGGTGTGTAGTTAGCTCAGTTGGTATCATGTTCAACTGTAGTGCTGTTAGCCCTGGTTCAAATCCTTTGTGGGGTTATTTTGAAGGATGAAGGTCTCGGCGAGTTTTTTCAAGGCTCTCCACCGGTTTGTGTAGCTGAGTTGTATCAGAGATGGACACAACACGGGTGGTTGGAGGGCACCACTGCTAGGTCCTACTTCTTTACTTCCCCTCTGTTGTTTCTGTCTGTCTGTCTTACTTCTTCTCGGCACTAGATGACCTAAATTATTGTGTCTATGTGCTTCTCTTTACAGACACAAAAAGACAGATGGTCTTTGAATTTGGCGGCCTCACCTCTTTCATAACCTCACAGTGTTGAAGGGGTCTTGAACCTGTATCATACCATACCATGCCCAACGAGTCTGCGATACTCATCAGTGTCAGTGATCGTCTTTTGTAAGGACTTACCTACATTGTGTCTAGTTGGACTGGACAGCCACACACCGCAGCCGGAGACAAAGCAACAGGGCTGGATAACCTTTTTTTTTTTTTTTTTTTTTTTTTTTTGGTTGAAGTGTATTACAGTAGTACCCGCAACTGCTTAAGGTCATACAAGCGTGCGATACATTTTAAACACTTTCAGGTGGGTAGGATTTAGTTTTGAATTTTGCTCTGATGGCGCCCAAAGCCTGCTCTTATCGATTTTATAACCAGTAAGGGATCTTTAGCATGCGCAACTTGAACACGGGTCCTCCAAGATTTTCCGCCCTTATCCGAGAAGGCTAGGTGTTCAATCTTACCTACCCTTAGATTAGGGGTGAGGCTGAAAGACAGCAGTGGGCTGGCTGTCTATGCTTTGTACAGTGTTTTGATGAGTGTTATGCCTTACTAAGTACTAGATCATACAAAGCTCATAGTCAGACAGCAGAACAGGGGGTCCAGTGATGTTGCACTTTTTGAAATATTTTGTTTGGGTTGGGTTTGTTTGTTTTTTATATGATATTTAATATTATGCTTTGACCAGTGTGATTTCTCGTGTGCGCACAGTTACTTGTTATTTAAGGACTAGATTTTGTGATGAAGAGAAAAGGAACAAGAGAAGATAATTGTACAGATCCCTATTGAGAGATTTAAAAAGAATAATGGCATGCATAACAGTTGATGTAACATAGATGTAACATAATAACAACCTTCAAAATATGGAGTACACTTTTTGTTGTCAGGGTGGGGCAGTGCTTATCCTTCTCAGATAGGATTTGTGTGTATTGCTCAAGGACACATCACCCAGTGACCATCAAATTACAGGCCACTTTTTTTTTTCTCAACTTTTTTCTGAATGTGTACTCGTGAACCCCTCTCACTCTGAGTGTTAGGACCCAATCCCATTTGATAATTTGTCTTACCTATATATTGTCTAACTTGTCTTGTTGTCTAGTGCAGATCTGGGAGATGACTGAATTCCTGACAAAGTGCAAGAGCAACTGTTATTTATTTGTTTGAACTGAATATGTGTGCTGCGAAATATAGTGTAGTTGAAAATGTGGAAGCTGTTGATGTGGTTGTTGTTGTTGTTGTTGAGTCAAGTCCTGGGTGAGATGTTTGCACATAAATTTTGTCTCTGCTTGAGCTTTTCGTGATAATAATTTATGACTGTTGTTATGATGTTGAGATGTTTTTATCTAGTCAGTTCAGTCTTGCATGAAGTTGTATCTCTCTGACCTTTTGTACAGACAATGAAAACACATTCACAGGCCTGTGTGGGTACATACAAGATTGTACATAATGTGCTCAGTGTGATGTGATGATGGTCTCTCTGAACTTACTACAGTTATATGCATTCTTACACACATAGCAGATTTTTGTTTTCCTGGCTTCCCCGTCTCGGAGATGCAACAATTGATCATCAGTGATGTTCTGGGTATAACAATCCACACCTTATGCAAATCATGCCATATTGGCAAATTCTTGTTGAGGTGATGCTTTTTTTTTTTAATGTTGGTGTTATGTTTTTTTAAACGAGACAATTTGGTTAACCTCGTAGTGGTACAGGTACTGGCAGTTGTCAGATGTGTACAAAGAAAGCATGATACAGTCGGATTTTCTACGTCACTTTGATAGTGCTGATGGCAGGGGTCATTCCACTTTATCCGATCAATAATGATGGTTACGCCGGTTGGTCTAGTTTTGACTTTGTCTCTTGTATCCCGAGCTTGGGACTTACTTGGAAATGTTTGGTATCGTTGAAACAGCTTACTCGTGATCTTTTTCATGCAGAATAGATTGTTGGGTGTGGCCTGCTGTGTTGGCAGAGGGTGATTACAATTTTTGGGTTTTTTCAGGAATGGCTTAGAACTGTCTGCTTTTACTGTCCTATTTTATAATCCCAATGACTGTTTATAAGTTGTGTGAAACTTTCCTTTTATCGGCCGGCAAATAGTTGTTTTTTGGTTGTTGTTGTTTTTTTTTTGGGGGGGGGGTATGCTTGCTCGTCTTGATTTTTTACATCATGTTCATTTTGTTTGTTGAAGACGTACTGGGAAAGTGTTCCAGTACTAGCGTCTGTGGGATAATAGTTAGACTCTTCATCCTTCCATGCAACAGACGTGAGTTCAATTCCTTAGTCCAGAAGTTATTTTATTGAGTATTTCCTTCCGCCTGCAGAGATGTATCCTACTCCCCCCCCCCACGGGGCAGTGCCACTGACTGTAGTGTCTTTAGGCCATTCCCAAAGGGGGGGGGGGGTGGAGCCTTTCTCGTTCAAGCACAGTAGAATTGTAAATGGGCTGACTCATCATGTCACGCTCATTACTGTGCCTGATCTGCTTCAGGGAACTGCTGCTTTTTCTTTCCTAATCCTTACTATTGTCATTTTCCTCTACTTCTTTTGTATGTTTGTCACTCTTGTGACCCGCTATTTCCGGGGTGCCTTGATAGTCGAAGTCGAAGGAGACCTTGTGCTGTTGGAGCTAGAGAGGTGAGCAGAGTCTGATTCCCTGTAAGGACTTCTCTGTTGACACCCGCCCCTTGGCGCTCATATGACCTTATGCAGTTGCGAGCGCCGTAAAACCCTCTACTATAAAAAAAAGAGATGTATCCTACTGAATTCAGGTTGACCTTGACAGGAAGGGTCAAAGTAGCCAGCCTCCTAATTGATCTAGATAGTGTTGATGTGAGTGTAAAACTGTCAGATCTGTCGGAGGCATGCGACAGTTTGGTTGATTTGATTTCTGCTTGCGGGTGGGTTAATGGGGATTCGGAAGTAAATGTTAGGAACCACTTTTTATAAATTTATTTCATTTTATCTGCACTAGCACTGTTTGCCATGCGTTTTACTGATTTATTTAATCCATTTTATCTTACCTTACACAAGATGCAATGAATCATTTTGTTTTGTATATTCAGTTTTTTTGTTTTTTTTCATCCGGACATTATGTATCTACATGTTTTTGTTGTGTTTGTCAAAATTGTTTTACCATTACCTTATTGCATGGACTGTGAGGACTCTGATGCATGTTTTCTCCATTTCTCCTTGCTCGTGCAATTCAAAGAATTTGAATAAAATGAAGGGAATCAATGATGTGTTAATGGGCCTTTCGTGTTTTTAAGATATTTGTCCTCGTTCGTGTTTAAATTCATAAGAGAACTAAATATCATGAAAAAAAAGTCACTTTTACATTTAATGTAGTTTTATAGTGCAGTCAAAAATTCATGGCTCCACTTAATGACTTATATACTTATACTGGCCTACTCACAACTCTCTTTGGTCAGTGAGTCAGTGTCAAGGGATTAATAAGCAAAGTGTCATAACGAGAAGAAATGGCGAACTTGCTTTTAAAGGTGCTGTTATCCCAGATCATGGGATGTAAACCTTTAAAAGGAACTGTAGAAACCACCCACAGGGATTTTTACCAGTGTTTATTAAGGAATTTTCTAGAATACAGCGAACAGGTGTTCACAAAAATATGAATTTTTTACTGCACTAAAGTTAGACTGTGTTTTATAAATGTGGTGAAAATGTTGTAGACTGAATGGCTGTAATTGTCTGGTGAAAAGATTATGTGCCGCATGTTTGCAGTATCTCTTTCATAAAGTGGTTATTGTAATTGTTTTCTTTTTTCTATATACATGTTCTTCAACCAGTTTCTGCTGAGGAGAACGGAGACAACTCAATTAGAAAGGCTTTCAACTGTAAGCTACTCTCTTATAATATTCGACAAAGGCTTCGTGAAAGGAAAACGCTGTATCTTCAAACAGCGTATGAGTGAGGCAGTGTGGTGGAATCAGGCTCTCGTCAATTTTTGGGCATGTGGAGTTATTGGTATCATCTTAAAGCTTGTTCACTTGTCTTTATTTGGATGAAAAAATATCCATTTATCTTGAATACAAGTCGAGATATTTGCGAAAGAAGGAGGTAGGGGTCACCTGTTTCCAGAGATGAAATTAGAGAGAAAATGGCCGCCAAAGATTATTTATTTCCTTAGCTTTAGAGTACGTGGTAACTAAAAATTTACATTTTTAGTACCTTTAATCAACGTTTTTCAGAAAAATTAACACAGAAATGAGTTCTTTAATGGGCATGAAAGGTGTTTAGCCAAAACACACAAATTTAATAAAAATTCACAAACCTGTGGAAAAAATGCAAGTTTCTTCATTTTGATTATTTTGACGAGAGCCTGATTCCACCACGCTGCCTCACAATTATGATGAAGCCAGATCATTCAAAATGGCCTCTGTTTACTCAAAATGGTATCTTGCATTACCTCCATCTGCCTTCCTATGTGGAGCAACGGCTACACCATCCAAGGATGTGAAGGAAACATTGCCAGCGGCAACAAACGATAACAGCAAATCGTTGCCCTAAAATAGCAAAGCTCTATCTGCTCAGTACCAAGTTTTGACAAATTTCACGTTAAAAAATGTTGAATTTCACATGTCAAGGTTTTTCGAATGCAATTTTTAAAATATCTTGATAACGACTCCGAATAATCTTACGATTTTGATAGAGCAGATAGAACATTTATTGCTTTCTGACTGCGTGGTCTTAGTAACTCAAAACTGCCAAAAAGGCGGATATACAACTTTTAAATTCTAAGGTAGCGGATGCTACTTTTGGGGGAACAATTGTCATCCTCTCCTCAGGCGTCCTGCTACAGAAGCCACGTGCAAAGGTTGTAACATGAAAGGAATCGTTCTCAAAGAAGACCCTTGTCAGTGAAAGAATAATAAATAAGTATTGAATATGTAGCTTCTGCCTTGGGTCCTGAACAGCATTGAAACAGGAGCTCCTGGACGTCAGCTCTCGTCTGTCTTGTCAGATTCTGCTCCACATTGTCTGACCAGGGGGCTCCCGTGGTCTAGAGATAAAATGTTTGCCTCTCATTCAACTGGTCTCGGGTTCGAAACCTGATAGCGACGGAAAATCTTCTCTAAAATTTCCTCCTTTCGCCCCCTTTCCTGCTCTCTAATCATGTTCGATCATCTTGTACTTTTATCTCCACTTTCTGCACCCCCCCCCCTTTTTTTTTACCCCCTCCTCTTGACCCCTGACTCTTTCCACGGCTACTCCCGGCTCCTTTTTACTGCTGTCTTTCAGCCACACTCCTAATCTTAGGGTAAGTTAGATTTATCACCTAGCCTTCTCGGATAAGGGCGAAAAAATCTTGGAGGTCTTGAGTACACACTGCACAACAAAAACAAGGAACCTCTGCTTTGGGGCATGGCATAGCGACTTACGCTTTCAACAACACAGCACTGAGAGAAATGGCAACATCTAAAGGCCTGTTGTATTCATAACAAAAGCAAGAGCAAGAGCTTCAACAGCAAAAGGTCTGCTCCGACTATCAAGACACCCCAAAATAGCAGA
>NW_004797471.1:199640-204640 GCF_000002075.1 Aplysia californica | reverse complement strand
CCCCCCCTTTCTCTCTCTCTCTCTCTCTCCCTCCCTCCCCCTTTCTCTCTCTCTCTCTCTCTCTCTCTCTCTCTCTCTCTCTCTCTCTCTCTCTCTCTCTCAGGGGCGAAGTCGCTACATAATCAAATAATCGTTGATTCCCTTTTCTAATTTGAGAACATCGTCGCAGTGAAATTCACACATGGGCGTTGACCTTACAAAATGAAATAAACATATTGGAGCCTCCAGCAAGCAGGGTGCACAAAATTTCAAGCTATCCCATTGCCGCATAAATAATACCCAATCCATCCCTTTCGCCCCCCCCCCCCCACCTATAATAAGCAGTCACAAGCACTGATTATGTAAACTAACAATTAGACTGGTAGACACTTCCTCAAAAAGGAAAAGGGGAGGAACTCCTCATAATCTCATGACTGCTGCGGGTGCTTGATTTTGTTCCTCGATTTTTTATCGCGTGTAACTAGACATAACTTTACCTGCAAGACGACACTCTCCATTGCTTTTTGATCCACACTCGTGTTGTATGGACAGAAACAAAACGTACATGGCACTTGTACAAAAACATTGTGATTGTAATTCAGGTAAAAAGAATACGATTCGAGAAACAATTTTTGAAGTGGAATTAATCTTCTAAACAACAATTTACAATGATATCAAGATATCACACATTTTCAGAAACAACATACATTTATGGAGCTAGAGAAACAAGTAGAAACGCAACGAGGTGACAATCGTAATAGTAATGAAAGTAATAAAAATGAAAATAAAAGCTCCAGAAATATGGGAAAAAAAACCAACACCTGCTAAACAATGGCACAGAAAAGAAACTCACTGTTACAAGGAAAACACGAAACGCATGAAAAGACAACTGCTGGAAACATTGTGTGTGTGTGTGTGTGTGTGTGTGTGTGTGTGTGTGTGTGTGTGTGTGTGTGTGTGTGTGTGTGTGTGTAATATATATATTAGGATATTAGGGGGGGGGGGGGAGTATATGCAGCTCTCACCGGGATCACGTTCTGGCTTCTGTCCAGGGGGAGGTATCCATTTCCCTTTGCCTGGGTCTCCAGTAATGAGCTTCATGTCGCCCACCCGCACAGCCGCCCGCACGCTGGTGTCGAACGTGTCGTTGTACAAAGGCACTCCCCGTTTTGGGAAAAGAGGGTCAATGTTGTGAAGTAAGACGGTGCGCTCACTGGGCGTCCCGCGGCTATGGAAGAACCAGAGCCTTTGTAAATCTAATTGCACTCATTAAACGACGAATCAATTCTTTCATCCAATCGTTCTATCATTCACTTACGGACTTATCAATAAGTATTCTTTCCTCCATACGTTCTCCATACGTTCTAGCACTCGCCCAGTGGCGCACCAATTCTTTTATCCATTTATTATTATATTCTTACCTTCACTCAGCGATGTATCAGTTGTTTTCTTTTTTTACCGATACGTTCTAGCATTCACCCAGGGGCGTACCACCCTCTCAGCATCATTTTATAATTTGTGAGACATCGTGGTGAAATCAGGCACTGGTCAAAATAATGAAATCGATGATATCGGCATTTTCGGCCAGTTTGACAATTTTAAAATAATTTTTGTTTTTTGGCCCAACACCTATTATGTTCATTTAAAAAGGTATTTCTAGGTGGATTTTACTGGGGAAAAAACATGAATTACTTAAACGCTCAACAAATGTGACGAGTCCTGTCTGTTTGGTCCACTAGGTACATATTTCATAATTTGAGTGTTTGGTACAGATGTAAAGAGGACATCATTCCCCTTCATATGACACAAATATCAAATGAATACGATATTTAACGAAATGACGCACTATTCAATTTTGGAATGCTTCACTGCTGTCCGAGGCAAATACTGAGATATTCGCATTCAAAGATTTGACAAATAACTCCATTACAGAACAAGGACATTTTCCATAATGGCTTCAAAACAGACTCAGGAGCAAATTTTAAAGATGTTTTATTGATTTTCCGACCGAAAAGTTATTCAAAAGTCTAATAAAGCAACAACAAAATTGAAATTGTGCTTATTTTCAAACCCAGCAAGTGTTTTTGGCCATTTTTGCTGTTCAGCTTGACGTACCTAGTAGACCGAACCGTCCGGACGCGTAAAAAATGTAAGCTTTCAGTTTCCAAGGATTCTCAAGCTTTGGAAATCAACAAACGTAAGCGGCCATTTTCTCGCTAATTTTACCCCTAAAACAGGCGTCCCCGACCTCTTTCAATTGCAAATATCAGCCATGCGTTCTAGCCTCCACTTTGCTTCGTATCAATTCCTTCTTTGGAAGGCTTATCTCTCACCCAGTGACGCATCAGTCATGTTATCCATTATGTTTTTGCATTCACTAAGCAATGCATCATTTCTTTTGTCAACATCTTCTTGTACTCACTCAGAGATGTACGTATTAATTCTTTGATCCACACCAAAGATCGTGTATAACAAGATAGTTCACTCCTCTCTTTGAGCCAATTAAAAAAGTGTCCTCAAAATTCGGTGGCGCCCTCTAAAAAAAGTGCAGAACTTTGCGACCAGATTTACCCTACTTGTGTGAAAAATAATAAAAGTGACACAAGCAAACTGTGCTATGCTATTTCTATTCTTCTTCTGGAGAAACGAAAGAGAGCTTCAAAACATCTGAACCAATGCGCGGATTTCCCTGGACACTTTTTTGGGCTGAATTAACTTTCTTATTATGTACAATCTTTGTCCACACTCACTCAGTGACGCATCAATGCTTTCATCCATACGTTCACACACTAGAGAGAACTTTTTTGCTGAAAACTTCTCAAAATCGCTCTAAAAATACAAACCCCACATACTACATTTCAGCATATTATTATAAAAGATGTCCGCCAAATTCACTTCCAGCTAAGCTCTCGGGGAAGTCCGTAACCCCCCCCCCCCTCCCCCCCCCCCAACATATTACTGTATGTGCTTTATCCAGTCAGTTCAGCTGATTGACTTATTGTAATTATTTTGCGCTCCCATTGACACAAATCAGATCACATTATAGAAGGTGTCTGTATTGCTAGTTTGGAAAAAGATCAACCTTTAATATCAAAGTCATCAGATTCAGACAGGTAAGATTCGCCTTTGGTCAAATGGCTTCCTCCTCGAGCATCTGAATTTTAAATCATCATTTCATTCACTAAACCAAAACTGCAAAGGGAAAGAGGAGGAAAACGGAAAACCACGACGAGCAAAGGTAAAAGCTGGAACAAAGACAAATCCCACATTTGGGGAGTTTTTGTTGATTTTTTTTTTTTAAGTTTGCAATGCGATAACTACAATTCACGTTGTTAACAAACTGTGGACATTGCCACGTTCAACTTGTTAAATTAATAACACGCTTGTGAAAATGAGTTTGGCTGTAAGGTTTCCCATACCTGATGGTGTCCCACATGTCAAATCCGTCCAAAGGCTTTGTTCCGTTGAGAGAGCCCTGGGCCAGGCCCACCAGAGTCGGGAACCAATCAGAGACGTGGATCAGCTCATTGCTGACCAATCCTTTAACCGGCAGCCTCCCACCGGTGACAAAGCCCACACCGTGCAATCCGCCCTCCCACAGAGTGAACTTCCTGCCCCGGAGAGGGAAGTTGTTGCCACCAGAATACGTTTCACCACCGTTGTCTGTGTGTATGTGCAGGGAAGGGGGGGGGGGGGGTAATATGACGGCATTATACTTGAAAGCAAAAAGTTATGTTTTAAACTTATCATTTCAAAATGATTCTCACATCTAGACGTTAAAGGAAATACAAACATAGACCTATCGCTTTTTGGGAATGTTCTGTATATGCGATTGAAGTCGCCCAGGGCCATGTTTACGTTTCACCATCATTGTCCGCGCGCGCTCGTGTGTGTGTGTGTGTGTGTGTGTGTGTGTGTGTGTGTGTGTGTGTGTGTGTGTGTGTGTGTGTGTGTGTGTGTGTGTGTGTTTTAATTGGAAAGAAAAAAGAGGTTGGGGTGGGGATATGACAACTTGTTACATGTTTACAAGCAAATTTTTCATATAAAACTTCCAATTTCAAGAAAGATTCTCACATGAGGACGTCAAAGGAAGTAGGAAACCTGTCCAAGACAGAAACTTATCGTGACGGAATGTCCCCACTTACCCCTAAATAAATTCCTCTTTAATACAAATTATGCATGTCGCTACCCTGGAATTACAGTTTTATCTACTGAGTACCTAGTTTTGAGAAGATTTGACGTGAATAATTTTGATTTTCACAAAATGTTAGGCTTTTTCGAACGCCATTCTTTTAATAATACCTAGATAACGACCCCGAAAAATTTTACGATTTTGATAGAGCAGATAGAACATTGGTTTCTGACTACATGGTAACTCTAAAGGTAAAAAAATGTCAGACGCAACTTTGAGATTCGTAAGTTTCAATGTGTTAAGAGAAAAAACCTGCACAATCTGAAAATGGATAGAGAAATCATTTATTCTCTTCCAAGGGTTTTAACCTGTCGAAGGCGGAAAGTGATTTTCCCGCTCAACCCTTGGTTGGAACAAAAGTCCCAAGTTTGATTCCACTGACGCCTCCAAGAGGGGAAGAGGTGCAGTCTGGTAGCTTTTACCACACCCATGTGGGCCCTGCAGATGGTCGTGGTGGTGTGGGCATGAAATCTCACTGCATCCAAAAGGTACTTACCAGTAGAAAAAACGAGAATGGTGTTGTCCCAGAGACCCTTGTCCTTGAGCGCCTGAGTGAAATTCCCCACACCTTCGTCCAAGGCAGACACCATACCTGAGGAGGAAGAAAGTGGGACATTGCTTGCCTACTTAGTACATTTCTCTTCTTCCCATCCTCACAACCCACACAGGGGACTCTCGTCGTGGTTTAGAGGTTACGATGTTCGCCTCTCATTCAATAGGACCAGGGTTCAAAACCTGACAACGACGGAAAATTATCTTCTCTCTTTTTTTCATCCTTTCGCCTCCTTTTCTACTCTCTTACCATATTCTGTCGTCTGCTTTCGTCTCC
>NW_004797471.1:196608-198564 GCF_000002075.1 Aplysia californica | reverse complement strand
CACTTCCCCCCCCCCCCTCAAATTTATATTGTTGTATACAATGTGAAAACTTCTTCACCCCCCCCCCACTTTTCAAAGAAGTTTTGTTTTCTTTTTACAAAGAACAGAGAGCCACCCCGCATTTGTTTCTTCCTTCCCTTTGGTAATGTGCCTGTATTTTCCTCGAAAAAAACAGGCATGGTAATGGGGCGTGGACAGATTTATATCCCTGTTACAGGAAAATATGTCTTAAATTTGCGGGAGAACATGGGGGGGGGGGGGGTTGATGTATAAAAACCGATTTTAGAACCATGTGTCCAACTTAGCTCTTTGTAAAGCATATTATATTATATTGCATACACACACACACACACACACACACACACACACACACACACACACACACACACACACACACACACACACAAACACACACACACACACACACACACACACACACACACACACACGGGATAATAATTATATTCTATCTCGTCAGCTAAGGTCATCCACAGCCGTAACAAAATTCAGAGCCCCTCGAATGTAATAAGATTATTTGGTAAGAGAAGTCTCTCTTTCTTTTGCCCTGAAATTTGGAACGCTTGTCACTGGAGCTCAGAAAAACAGCAAAATCCTAATACGTTTCAGTGATTGCTCAAGGTTAATTAAAATTGGATTAAGTCTCAGTTGTGGTGTGTTAGTAGTTGCTGATATTTTACTACTATCTTTGCGTGTACATAATCAGTGTATGGTTGAGAAAGTTCTTGTTACTGTGAATCATTTTGTTCTTGTGTGAATGAAGTATTGCACCCAAAGATTATGTCATCGATTTAAAGCGCTCAGAGCTCATACTCGTATGGGATGAAGTGCTATGTAAATGCAATCTACTACTACTACTACTACTACTACTACTACTACTACTACTACTACTACTACTGCTGCTGGTGGTGGTGGTGGCGCTGCTGATGCTGCTGATGCTGCTGATTCTGCTACTGCTACTGCTACTGCTCTGCTGCTGGTGGTGGTGGTGGCGCTGCTGATGCTGCTGATGCTGCTGATTCTGCTACTGCTACTACTACTACTACTACTACTACTACTACTACTACTACTACTACTACTACTACTACTACTACTACTACTACTACTACTACTACTACTATTATCATTATTTTATTTTACATGTGTGTGTGTGTTTGAGTGTGTGTGTCTGTGTGTGTGTGTATGTGTGTGTGTGTGTGTGTGTGTGTGTGTGTGTGTGTGTGTGTGTGTGTGTGTGCGGGTGTGTGTGCGGGTGTGCGTGTGTGTATTACAGTTAACTGAATCAATATTGAATTACATGCGGGCATGGAAAAATAACCTTGTCTAAATTTACAAGAACTAATAAAAGAAAATAAGAGTTGGTATTATTCGATATTGAACTAATAGAGAAATCTGTTCTATATCTCAGAGCGTTTACTCGTACGGAATAGAGCGCTGTATTAATGCAATGTATTATTATTATTATTATTATTATTATTATTATTATTATTATTATTATTATTATCACTATTACTATTATCATCGTTATTATTATTATTACTTTTTGATACAAGAAGAACGAGGACCATGACCAATAAAGATGTACATGAGCTGGTACTGAGACAACCTGGATAAATTAATGATATCGGGAGAATAATTACATCGAGTCTTGTTCCTTTTGTTTTCCAATTTTCCTTCATCTCCCTCCTCCTACCAATCCTCTCTCCACACCCTCAATTCCAACCACTCTTTTTTCATCCTAAACAATCAAAATCTCTCTCTCTCTCTCTCTCTCTCTCTCTCTCTCTCTCTCTCTCTCTCTCTCTCTCTCTCTCTCTCTCTCCCTTTCTATCTCTCTCTCTCTCTCTCTCTCTCGCTCGCTCTCCCCCCCTCTCTCTCACCCTCTCTCTCTCTCTCTTTGGCTTTGGCTTTTTTTTTCCCTCCCTCTCCCCCCCCCCC
>NW_004797471.1:195058-196508 GCF_000002075.1 Aplysia californica | reverse complement strand
CGCTAACACTACCCCGTCCTACATTGCTTTCCACCCTCCTCACATGAAACTACTCACTTTACTATGATCATGAGCCTGCACCACATCAATCGCCTTCTCTGTAAAGAGATGAGCAGAGTAGTGTCCACTCTCGTTATGGACAGGTCCGTTGTTGTCACGGAGGTCCAGATAATACTTCCCGCTAGGGGTGAAGGCACGCATGTGGTCGGTGTAGTTCTCGCTGCCCGTCAGATAGCCTGGACAGCAACAAAAATCCCGTTGATTTTTTAAATTACGCTAAGATAAAGGTAAAAGCATTAACTTTTTGGTAGGGAACTCCATACGTTACCTCACATACAACGTTCAGTGAAAAAAATTTTAAAAACACAAAAAAAAACCCACAACAAAACAAATGTAAAAAAACAACATAAATCGATTTTACTAATGAAGGGAGAGAATTAGTCAAATCGGGTGCTCTGGTGTGGTTTGCTCCTTCTTTCCTATCAAACATCTATCGTCCTAATCTCTCCTCCTTCTTTTTTGTGTTTGTTACTCTCTTGTAACACCTCTAATCTTCGGCATTTATATGACCTTATTGTGTTGCAAGTGCCGTAAAACACTTACTAATACTAAAACTGAAACAAGATTTCACAGCAACATTGCATTTTCTCCCTTGTTTTGTATCTAGTGAAAAATATGCATGTTCAACCGTTCTATATATATATATATATATACTTATTATCAATTCTACTGATCTAATGTACCTGTGATGGCGTGTTACGGCTCTCAGCATTGCATGCAAAGGATGTGGGACCGATTCTAACTTCAGAAGATATTTTAGACAGTTCGACCATATTTCAGATTTTGAAAGTATACTGGAAATTTAAAAAAAAAAGGTTTTTTAAGGTATGCTATTTTTTCTTTTTTAAAAATTGGATATAAAATCTAGGCTTTTGTCTGAACGCTTTTCTTTCCACGTGAGTAATACTTAGTACTCAAAAAAGTATAAAATGTTATGAAAATAACATAATCTGGGGGCTTCAGTTAATGTGTTCACAGTACAAAAGTTAAAAGTAATATGGAAAATTTCCATTTTTACGATCACGTGACGGATTTTTTTCTATTTTTTTAAAACAAAAAGTTTAGGTCTGTGTTTGTCAGAGACAGCTCTATTATTTGATCGTTGTCATCCAATAAAGTTGCATTGCATAGCGTTGCGAGGTGTTGTATTGTGTTGTTTTGTGTTGTAGTGTGTTGTACTGTGTGGTATTATGTTGTATTGTGTTGTATTGTGTTGTATTGTGTTGCACTGTATTGCTATGTATTGCTATGTATTATACTGTATTATCCTGTATTGTTCTATACGGTACTGTATTATATTGTGTTGTATCGACGAACTGCTCTGAAAAAGTTTTTAATGCGTGGGTTAAAGGCTTTGGGATTGTGTTGCGTTTTACAGGTATTACCCCCC
>NW_004797471.1:190928-193616 GCF_000002075.1 Aplysia californica | reverse complement strand
CCCCCCCCCCCCCCCCCAAAACAAAAATTAAAATTGACACAATTTACCATTTTGGATGTAAGCTGTTTTGACCCTGCATGGCAAGGCGAACCTGTGTTCAGGTGGAAACAGTATCCCAGCAGTCAAGCAGAGACACTCGATAGATCTCCGCTTTGCTGGAATCGACGTCATATTGTGTGAGCATAAACGAAAAGCCTAAACATTACATCAAAGATGTCAGAACAAAAACAACTATGACCATGACTTGCCACTACAACGACATCAGCAATGGTAACACTAATCACTTCTTCTTCTTCTTTTCCTCTACTTCCGTTGGTTTCTCAACCATTGGTTCGCCTCTGACAGATGACAACATATCTCTTCCACTCCTCTCGGCTTTCTGCTTTCCTCAGTGTGTTCCGCAACTTCATAGCTGTCCATTCTCCGACGTCATCCTCCCATCTCTTCTTCTGTCTGAGTCTGTCCCTCCTTCGTCCTCCCTGCACAGAGCCGTGAAAAATTGTTTTACGAAGCCCCTTAGGCCTGAAGAACAAGAGATATGGCCATACCAGGTCAGCTTGTGTTGCTTGAAAGAAGGTCGATGTAAGGCCCGATTGCGTTGTTTTTATTTCTTCATTGATGATGTGATCTCTCTATGAGATGTTTAGCAGTTTACGGAAGCAGCTCATCTCGACAACAACTACGAGAACAAAAAAAAAAATAACAAAAAGAAAATTTTCCAAAATAGAAGTTTACCTGATACCTGCCACTCATCAGCTGACCACGAGTGGGTGAACAAATGGGCTGGACATAATAGTTCTCCAACTTCACTCCATCAGACGCCAGCTAATGAAGAGAACCAGGGGATCAGGAACATGGCATTATATGTGCTCAATGGCATTTTAACAGCTGTATTGTTTTTCACTCTAGTAAAAGAGAACAGTAGCAATGCAGGCCTCGACATGAATGCCGAGAAAACAAAAACAAAGGTAATATCAAAACTAATGAAAAAACTACAGACATAACCATAGATGGGGATAGAATAGAACAAGTACAACAATTCAAATGTCACGGGGCAACAATCACAGACGATGGCAGAAGTGAAAATGAAATAAATATAAAAACAACAAATGTAAAAACAAGATTCAGCCAAATGCACAAACTATTTATATCTCTACTTTTAAGAAATTAATGGTCGAATGCTACATCTTGCCCCATATCCCCATACTGTCGTTGACACTTGGAAATTAACAAAGAAAAAAGATGCGGTGCTACCGCAGAACGGCCAGAATTAGCTGGAAAGCACCAAAAAAATCCCATAAAAAAGACGAACAATGAGGTGTGTCAGATTGTCCACAAAAGACAAACCCTGCTTAAGAAAATAAGATAAAGAAAAACACATTTTAGTTATTTAAAACTACATCAGATCATTGTGAAAGAGGTGCTTGAAGGAAGGATGTGGGGCAGGAGAGCCAGGGGTGGACAAAGAGTAATATGGATGGACAACATTAAAACATGAACGGGCCTGGCCATAGCAGAATGGGCCTGGACATAGCAGAATGTGCAATAGGAGCTCGCGACCGTGAAGTATGGAGGGTCATTACACGTCAACCTCAGAGTCAGAGATGACAGCTCCAGGTATTCCAGGTAATGTTTTTCTCAGACAGGACCTTAAAGATACAAAGGTGGGTCCAAAAGTGATGCAAATTTGTTTATAACTTAAAGAAAAGGGAAATCAATCGCAACTATCATAAATTATCTCAAATTGAAGGGGAGCATCTGAGGATGAGATTTCAAATTCTCAACATCGTCTCCTTCTTGTTCGATAGCCAATGTCCACCGTTTAGTAAGTCCACATTTATAATGTTAGCTTCGTAGAACTGAGCGAACCGGTGGTTGAGCTATAATTTTTTCACAACAGCGTTGACATCCTCATATAATTTCCAAAGTGTTGATCTTGCAATGCTTCTTTTATAGAACCGAAAAAGGGGAAAGTGTCATTATTTTACCTGGTCAGTCAACCCCTGATGTCAGGGCAGGTAAGATCTAACACCAAACCTTTTCGGAAAAGGGCCAAAAAATCTCAGAGGTCCAATGTGCAAGTTGCGCAATTTAAAGATCCCTTAGTGGTCCTCAAATCGATATAAGAGTAGGCTTCGGTCGCCACCTGAAGCAAAATTTAGAATTAATTCCTACCAAACTGAAAATGTTTAATTATGTGTCCCGCGCCCTCATATAACTTTAGACTAAACTTTAGTATGCAGTTGCGAGCGCCGTTAAACACTTTGATCTAAACACACACAAAAATGTTTTAATACCTGATCAAGATTTGGGGTGGAAATCTGTGATCCGTGGTAACCGATGTCATTGAAGCCATAGTCGTCTGCCAATATAAAGACGATGTTTGGCTGTTTGTTGTTGTTGTTGTTACTTCCGCTTACAACTGACAGCCAGACGGCAAACAAAAGTCGTAGAGACAACGTCATCATTTCCCGTGAAGATTCAGCCGTTGTCTAACGAAACACCTTTTCCCGTCTTCTCTGAACTGGAGAAAAATTCAAAGACCTTACGCCAGCCATCAATTCTAGCTATTGTTTCTTTTCCATTCAACGATGATGATGATAATAATAATAACATTAATAATAATAATAACAACAACAACAATAACAACAACAATAACAACAACAATAATGATAATAATAATAATAA
>NW_004797471.1:179508-189838 GCF_000002075.1 Aplysia californica | reverse complement strand
CCTCCTTTTATAATCGAACAGTTTTTAAACTGGCAGAAGTAGGGCATCGAAACGGGTAACTAATCATTCATATCTCTGAGCATTGCGTGCGTGTGTATGTGTTCTTTATTTGAAGTACAATGTTATAGTTATCCCAGCTCTCCATGAGGAGATAGGAATAGGACTTCAAAGAGGGTATCTGCTTTTCATTTTACGTTGGATATTAATGAATTATCCTCTCACACAACGCAGGCGTACACAATACACAAGACATCAGTGGTTGATATAACCCTTCTAAATCTCCATTCAAGGGTACACACACACACAAAATTCTTTTTTAAAAGCCCAGTGACATCATAGAAGTAACGCAAACTTCATTAAAGAAAAAAGTGTGCGTGTGTGGGGTTGGGTTTTTTGGGGTTTTTTTTAGGGGTAGGGTCTGCTTAGTCTATGGTCTGGAGCAGAGAGAATGTCTGGACTAGGCTTACGTCATACAATGCGTGAATGCAGCGCAAGTTGCTATAGTTGCGAGTACTCGATTTCTTTGCGACTGCCTCATTTAGCCATATATCGATACCGACCGGGGGCGATTTCAAGGTCAGCTTCTCCGACTGATGACCTGTTTTTTGACCGTGGGCGAACTCAAGATCCCCCTTATTAAACTTACCGCTGATATCAGATCAGCTGCAATCTCAGGGAATAGCCTATATGTCTTAGGATTTCCTAAAATGATCAAAAGGGACCAAAGATCAATGACCTCTCAACTTAAAAAGAACAACCAACGAATAATATCTTAGATCACTTATGTATTGGCTAGGCCATTGACTATAGCGGCACACTAATGTGTCTGCACATGTTTTATATCACGCAACCGAAACCATCAATACGACAGTCGTTCAATAAGTCATTAACCCAACTATTAAGGAAGAAAGCTAGAAAGTTGAAATTTGACTCTCATGGTGATACTTTACGTTTCAAATGCTGAAGTACTAAAGAGAATCACCTACGCAGTGGGGCAATATGAAGATCTACTGCCTGACCACAGTGAAGAGACGAAAACTAAAATGGTATGGGCATGTCACAAGATCCACAGGACTTGCCAAAACAATACTGCAAGGAACCGTAAAACGAAAGAGAAAGAGAGGAGGGCAGAGAAGGAGATGGGAGGACAACATTACAGAGTGGACAGGAAAGACGATGGGTGACAATCTGAGGAGAGCAGACCACAAAAATAGATGGTGAGAGCTGGTTTTCCAATGCAGTGGTGCCCCAACGGTTGCCCCAACCACGGGATAGAAGAAGAAGAAGAAGAAGATGATGATACTTCCCTACATAGTCACCCAGCAAACTGACATACCACTGTCCTCTTTGTTTGATCTTCAAAAGTCTTTTAGTATAATAAAGCATCAAACAATTCCTCCATTGCAGATGTACCGCCAGATACCCACATCTTCCATAAATGGAAACGCTGACCTTTGGGAACTTTTTAAAAAAAGATTTGGGAGGGTGCTAGATGGTGCTAAATCAGGTAGATACGGTGGATGTGGGATGTGGGAGAATCTCATGGCCACACTGCTTTGCTGTTTGACTTGCCTTCACCACTCGGTGGGCTGGAGAAATGTAGTGCAACGGGAGGATTCTTTATTCGCAATTTCACTCCTCTTTTCTTGGCCGAGGTAAAATAGATAAGATATGATACATCTTTATTGTCCAGATCCTGGCTCATTGGTTTGGTGTTTCACTACGTATACACACACGCGCTCACACGCGCGCGCGCACACACACACACACACACACACACACACACACACACACACACACAGACAAACACTCTCTGACACATCCTCTCTTCCACATACATCTGTGCACATAACCATAATAAAGGTAGACCGTAGTTTCAACACCAACGCCGAATAACAGTCCCCAGTAACGGTATGGTCATTTTCTAAGTAGGCCTATTCTGTAACGATGACACCCTCACCATCCCAAAGACGATGACGATAGAGATTTCTACTGTATGTTATATAATGTAGGTATTTTTACGCCACTATCTACACAATTTAGATCTTTTTGGAGACAGGCTTCCGACCTTACTTGTCTGAGCCAACCTGGACTGAGATGGATACTTCCCATCAGAAAGACTCGACAGAAATGTTCTCCCCACTCAGGAATTGAACTCATGTATCTTGAGTGCGACAGCAAAGCACCTAACCGCTATACAACAGACACCAACGTTTTCAATTAATATCGAAGATGATTTATTTGTCTTTGGGATCAAAATGATGGTCCCCGTTCTTCATTCATGTTACAATTCGATTTTTTTTTTTAATTAAGTATCTTCCGACCCTCATTTAATGAGCTATTTGCAACAGTCAAATTTTGGTTATTTTTGATCTGGTGTCAAAAGTCGGAGAACTTGTATTATAGCATCCTAGATTGTGTACTCTGATCTAATACCAGTTCACCACGGAGCGCACCATTTGACTCTATCTGGAACTGGAAATTAATGGAGGGTACGGAAGGAAAGGTTGCATGCACTTGACCATAGAGCGAGACTGTTGTTTCTTTTTTTTTTTTTTTTGTAAAGTGTTTTACAGCGCTCGCAACTGCATAAGGTAATATGTGCGCGCGGGACATACCTAATATTTTCAGTTGGTAGGAAATTTTGAATTTTGCCCGGGTGGCGGCCGAAGCCTACTCTTATCAATTTTAGACCACCAAGGGATCTTTAACGTGCGCAACTTGCACACGGGCCCTGGAAGATTTTTCGCCCTTGTCCGAGAAGGCTAGGTGTAGATCTTTCCTACCAGAAGATCAGGGGTGTGGCAGAAAGACAGCAATAAGGAGGAGCCAAGAAGTAGCAGTAGAAAGGCTGCAGAAAGAGTCAGGAGCCCAGAGGAAGGGGCAAAGGAGGTGAGTTGGTGGGGGCAGAAAGTGGAAATGAAAGCAGACAAAAGAACATTACTAGAGAGCAGGAAAGGAGGTGAAAGGAGACAATTTTAGAGAAGAAAAATTTTCGGTCGCTACCCGGATTCGAACCCGGGACCTTTGAATGAGAGGCCAACACCTTAACCTCTAGGCCACGAGAGCCCCCAGACTTGTTTTTCCCTTCATTTGTGCGCCTATTGAGTGTACCAGACCAGTGAAGCTTTTGGTGATTTTTTTTACGTTTTCTTTTTTTCTTTTTTTTTTTGGGGGGGGTGAGAGCAACGATTTTTATATTTCAGTATTTTCAAAGTATTCATAATATGTTATACCATTTTAGAAAAATGGTTTTCTACTGCGAGCAAATAAGTTGCTTGAAAACAATTCGCTGCTCGGGCGAATATCCGAAATCACTTTCGAATGACGTTTCCACATGCGCTGAAAGTTGTTGCGCTCAGACTAACCGCCTTTTGTGGTCGAGAGATACGGTGTTCGCCTCTCATTCAATAGGTCTGGGGTTCGAAACCTGATAGCGACGGAAAATTTTGCTTCTGTAAAAAATGTTCTCCGTTCGCCTTTCCTGCTCTCTAATCATGTTCTGTCGTCTGATTTCGTTTCCACTTTCTTCCTCCTCCCCCCTCCCCTCTCCTCCCATGCCCTACCTTCTCTGGGCTCCTGACGCTTTCTGCTGCCATTCTACTGCTACGCCTCGGTTCCTTCTTACTGCTGTCTTTCAGCCACACCGCCGATCTTAGGGTAAGTAAGACCAAACTCTTAGCCTTCTCCAATAGGGGATAAAAAATTTCGGAGGTCCCGTGTGCAAGATGCGTAAGATGAAGCTCCCTTGATGGTCCTAAAATCGATAAGAGTAGACTTTGGCCACCACCCGGGCAAAATTCAAAATTAATTCCTGCAAACCCTTAATGTGTCATGTGAGCTCATATGACCCAATGCAGTTGCTAGCGCCGTAAAACACTTACAAAAACAAACAAGACCAACTGTGAGAAGACTGACATTCAAAGAATTCATGGATTCTTCATAATGGAGGAATCAGAAGGTGAAGAAGATGTGGAAGAGGACACTGAGCAGATTGGTAATATTTGTGTCACGACGCGGTGGAATCACGCGCTCCTCAATGTTTGGGCAATGGAGGTTTTGGTATCTTCTGAAAGCTAGTTCACATGCCTTGCTTTTAATGAAAAAAATACGTATCTGTCTGAATAGAAGCCAAGATATTTGCGACTGTTAGAGGTCGCGGTTTCCTGGTTTCAGAAGACTTCCTCTGTGACTTCCAAAGTATTATAGTCCTTGGAAACTGGAAAATTACTTTTTTTGTGTGTGCCTTTAATCAACCTGGGGTTGTTGTTTTTTCAGTAAAATCCATACACATACATATTTTAAAGTGAACATAAAAGTTGTTACCTAAAAAAAAAAATACAAGGATTTTATAAAAATTGCCAAATCGGAAGAAACAGCAGTTTCTTCGATTTCCTCCTTTTGACGAGCGCCTGATTTCACCACGATGCATAAAAGTTACAAAAGGCGAGTCTCTCGGTGAATCAAGTTTATGTGCTTTATTTTGTGCTTGAACACCAAGTTAAAGAATCAAGGCAGTTAGCGTTGGACAGCAATGATGATGGAAAATGGCTTTGATGGGGGTGTTAGAATTACAATACCGAAATCTACCTAAACCTTTGGCCAGTTTATTAAAACTTTCATGGCTTTGCCTATAATCTTTGACCGTTTTGCTTTCTTAGTAGACTTTTCAACAAACATAGCACTTGTGGGTTTTTTAAGAAGAATTTTCTACAAACAGAGCTCTTGCGGTTTGTTTGGCCAAAGTGGTTGAAATTGGTAAAACATGTTCCTAAAGGGTGTATTACACGTTTTAAATAAAACCCTGACAGTTGAGCTTGCTCTTTGTGATAAGAAAACAATACACGATGCAATCTTGGGAGAAATAAAGTTGACAAATGAAAATTTGGTCGTCGGCGGGCCGCAGACGTAACAGAATGTCCGACCGGTCGGCCGCAACAAAAGCCAGGTCTCGGCTGATTTTGTGCGCCCGGCTTGAGGACTGTCCTTTGCCTGCTGGGGAATAAATTCTCGTTTGGAAACTTTTTGAAAACTACGCCTTAACGTAAAAATAAGACCAAATTCGGAACCAGCTTATTAAAATTAACCAAAATGACTCGCGAATTATTCTCTTTTTATATGGATTTTGAAGATCACAAAAAATAAATATTTTGGCTGAGATTGCATCTTGCGTCATTTTTCTTATCACAGAGAGAACGGTCAAAACTGTCAGTTTTATCTGAACATGTAGACACCTAAAAGAGGTATAAACTGTAATTACAAAACCTATAAGAGTTATAAACTGTAATTACAAAGCCTTGAACTTTGACACCACATAAAAAAATCTAGTCTTTTAATAGTGAAGACTCACTTATTTGAAAAAGAAAACAGCAAAAAAAAAAACAAAAAAAAAAACGAAATCGCACGTATCTAGAACACAGATCATAGGAAATAGTATTGTATTTTTTTGGGAAAACGTGCACGACGCGAAAAGGCTAGTCGTTTCGGTATTTACCCTCTTTACTGTTATCTCATCTCAAACATGAGAAGATGGCGACTCCTGATAATTTATGTCACAAGGGTAGATAACCCATGGTCCCGTTTGCCAACTAAACTGAACGTTTTTAAAAAGTTATACGAAAAGCCATATACACTCTGATCGTCACAATTTTTGGAGACGCAAGTGAAGAGTTGTTTGTTTGCATAGCCGTTTTTCCATTTCCATGAGTATTTTTCCATCGCAGTACAGTAAACTATGCTTTAGTAAAATGTTTTAACTGGTTGCTATATCACAAATTAACAAAACTATTATTTATTTGGAAGATGACCTGTAGCTCTTTCCAAATAGAAGTCCTAGCTTTCTTGGATCATTTTTTGGGGGAAAATTTCTTTCATGACAAGGCTCCTCAACTTAGTGAATCTGATCGCAACTTTGGGTTCCGCCTTGCTCATAGCGGGTAATCGGTGGCCTAGTGGTTAGGCTCTCGGACTCGCAACCGTAAGGTCGTGGGTTCGAATCCCGTCTGGGGCCCGAGGTTCTGTCCTTGGGAAAGGCACTTTGCACAAACATTCCTCACTTTACCCAGGTGGAAATGGGTACCCGGCTATAGACAGTGAAAGATCTTGTCAGTTTGATAGTGCTTGAGCGCGTGAAATCCGCAGCTTGCACTGTATGCTTCCGCGGAAGCTGAGAATGTTTCTGAGTGTTCTCAGAGGGTCTGCTGGGCTAATAATAGTTGTAAAACGCATAGAGCAAGCTCTTGAGCATGGATATGCGCTATATAAATGCAATGATTATTATTATTATTATTATTATTATTATTATTATTATTATTATTATTATTATTATTATTATTATTATTATTATTATTATTCTTATTATTATTATTATTATTATTATTAATATTATTATATTATTATTATTATTATCTGCCTGAGAAACAGTAATATGGCTAAAATGCAGTGCTTGTATTGTTCTCGACTTATTCAAAGATTTCATCACACTTGAAATGTCCTGAATGGACATGAAATAGGATAGCCTCTAGTGAACAGCCCTGTTCAAGAAAGGCAGATTTTGCTGTCGTACCTGTGAAATCGTTTTGTTCCTCAACAGCAACAGCTCAACGCGTGCCAGGGGTGAAGAGAGCAAAATCGTGCAAAAAGTCAATTTGCTTACTGGTAGCCGTATGAGGAAGCCTTGTGTTCGTGGGGCCTAAGGGTACAAACCCGATTCAAATCAATGCACTAAAGTACTATCTTAGAATAGTAAATCCCACGCAATCTTCGAGACATGAAGTACATACTATGCAATTAAAACGTTATTAATTATTATCGTTTCACTCACACATTTTTATCACAAGATAATATGTCAATCCTGGAAAGAAAAGCTCTCATTGCCATTTTAGCTTTGTAATAAAGATGTTGCCATCGACTTTAAAGAAAACGTTCAACTAAGCTTCTCAAAGAAAGGTTCACTGCTCATAAACAAGAAGAAGTAGAGTGAATTTGGTTCTTTAAGTACCTTCAAGATTTTGCTCCCAGTTTCTTTATACAACCCTTGAGAACCTCTGACATAAAAGATAGTAGATTCATTAGGATAATATGATTCTGGATTTTGTATTGATTGAAAGATTTGAAAAATGACATTCATGATGATGATAATGATCGATGACGGTGGCGTGTTTCATTGCTGTTTTGTTTTTTTAAATCACGTTCCTGAAGACGCTCTAAAGGGTGAAATGTTGAACACATTTTGCATTGGCATAGCACTTCATCTGCTGAAGTCTTCACATTTTTCCCGGGAGGGGGGGGGGGATTATCGTGATGATAATGATGATGATGATAATGATGATGATGATGATGATGATGATGATGATGATGATGATGATGAGGATAATGATGAGGATGATGATGAGGATGATGATGAGGATGATGATGGTGATGATGCATGGTTATTTCTTGGGGTTATTCCATTTCTCTATTTTATCCCCCAAACCACACTGGTCTGCGGCATCATATCATTTTGCCATAACAGCTTAACGGTGTGCCCCGCGTCTGTGGTGTGACTGTTGGGCGCTGTACCATCGCACGCAGACATCACTTTGCTACCATAAAAATTACAACGTTTTATCTGACATGTTTGGCCATTTTGAGATGCTAAGACCATAAGGTCAGAAATAAAATATTTTCTTTTCTTTTCTATAAAAATTACAAAATTATTAGGAGTCGTGATCAAGATATTCAAAGAATTGCTTTCGAAAAAGTTTGACATATTGTGAAACTCAAAATGTTGAACGTCAAGTTGCTAAAAACTAAGTACTGCTTAAAAAGAGCTTTGCAGTTCTGGGGTTCCGACTTGGCATCGTTGAGAAGAGACGGACGGGGGAATATTGCTCCATTTGCATACGAGCTGACATCTTCCTGTTTTGAGTAGGGTATTAGTGATCGATAACGACCCTGTACAAAGATCGTACATTACAAGATAGTTCACTCCTCTTTTTGAGCCAATTAAAAAGGTGTCCTCAAAATCCCATGGTGCCCTCTTTGAAAAGTGTGGACTTTGCGAACAGAGTTACTTTATTGTTGTGAAAAACAATAAAAGCGAAATTAACAAACTGTGCTATTACCATTTTTTTCTTCTGGAGAAACGAAAGAGAGCTTCAAAACAAAGACTGCAGCGCCATCTGAACCAAAGCGCGGACTCTGTTTTTGGCCGAGTGAATTATCTTGTTATATACAATCTTTGCCCTGTAGAAATAGAATAATATACATGATGGACGTATTTTATTCAACAAAAATATGTCCACAGAGAGATAGAAAAGCAGTATGCAAAATCGACCGGGACTATGTATGCCCTTACAACCCAAGTTTATCGGATGTCATAATCTGTGCCTGCTTGAGATTTTTAAACCTTACAGAAGGCGGAAATACCAAATTGATAACCATCATAATGATATTCGTGTTCTTTGTTCTGCTCGGAGTTCGACACTACTTCTCTTTTTGTACTTGTGAATCAAGTGTTCTCTCTCTCTCTCTCTCTCTCTCTCTCTCTCTCTCTCTCTCTCTCTCTCTCGCTTTCTCTCTCTCAGGATTACTTTACTGTATGTTTAAGAGGTCTGATGACATTATGCACCCCTGCCTAACTCATTGGAATTTAAAGGAGAATCTCTGCAATGAGACAATAGCAAAAGTGGACATGTCCAGACAAAGACAATCCCAATGGTGCCTCACATTTCTAAACATCATATGTGGCAATTTTTAGGCTGTGAGGTGAGACTTGAGGAACAGGAAAATGATATTCAGGTTTAGCTGCTGTATCCTTACACTACTTATATACCCTTAGACTTACTGGGGGCAACATTCAGGGTAAAAGTGTTTCCTTAATTCAGGCCCAGTGTCAAATTTTTTATCACAAATGACTTTTGACGGACGTCAACGCAATAAGACCTAACGATAAACAATTCTTGGGAAAAGTTAAAACAGACACAAGTCACTGAAGGAGACTACGCCCCTGGTGGGTTGGGGGTCTGTATAAATAAACCCATTGTCCCGTCTACATTGGTGAAACCCCTTCAATGCGGACATATCGCACATGGACACCCAAGTGTGGGAGATCTTCATCGGTGTATCTTCCTCTTCTCTTTCCTTCTCTCTCTCTCTCTCTCTCTCTCTCTCTCTCTCTTTCTCTCTCTCTATCTATCTATCTATCTATCTATCTCTCTCTCTCTCTCCTTCTTATTCTTCTTCTTCCGCCTTTTCCAGGTTCATGTCAGATCCTCAGTATCATCACCCACAAAGAGGAGGAAGGTGTTCCCCATGGAGGCATCCTTTCTTCTCTCCTATTCAAAATTAAAATAAATTCCATAATTCAATCAGGCCCCCAAAGACAGCTCATTATGCGTTGATGACTTTCTGATAAGATGCCATTCTAGAAATTCTCAAATCCTATGTAAAGACAGCCTCAAATGCAGCTGTTTAAACTTGAAAAGTGGCCAAATGAAAACGGTTTCAAGTCTATCTCCTCAAAGACAAATGCAGTGCATTTTTGCAGATCCTACAGACGAGCCCTGCTGACATATTTGACATTAAAAAGGGGGAAAGGATTCCCGTTCAGAACCAAGCTCGTTTCCTCGGAATAATCTTGAACAAAAAATAATTACCATTCATGCCCCATTTACAGTGGCGTCCAAACGAAACTTGAAAACGCATTCACCATTTCATGGTGTTGAAGCCTCGCACTACCAACTCATGCAGCATACCAGTTGAAAGCTTTAAAAAAAAAGTCTGCATCATCTTGTACATTAATATTTCATCCACGTCAGGAGTCGTCCGAGAAAAATCGCACTTGGCAAAATTGTGCATAATCAAAGAAACAAAAAAGGTGTTTCGCGCATGTATTGAGGTGTGTAAACATTGGTGGAATGGATGTGTATTGCATATTAAATGAATGGAAAATTTTCTCTCGGCAATCATCATCATCCAGTGCCAGATCTGCGACAGACATCGGCGATCATGGTTCTCCATTCATTCCTTTGCTCGGATGCTCTCTAAAAAGCTACGTTTCGCTGATCTTTTCCTGTTACCCATTTGTTTGGGACCCCCAAGTATGTTGTTCTGGGCCTACCCCTGCCTCGCTTGCCCTTTGGAAGCAAAGTCGTGTTTGTTGGTGTGATTTAATTTTTTCTGCTGACTTCAGATATTTTTGTTTTGGAGAGAGACATGGTTTTTTAAACAAAGAAAGTCAACTCAAAACTAAGTCGAACAAAATTAAGAGCCATGTGTTACGATAGGGTGAGAGAGAGAGAGAGAGAGAGAGAGAGAGAGAGAGAGAGAGAGAGAGAGAGAGAGAGAG